>NC_091201.1:24824087-24844087 GCF_040958095.1 Procambarus clarkii
ACCTAAAACCCCACAATTGCAAGGTATCGCTCACGGCACCTGAAGTTTGACTGAAAATTGTACCACTCGCTCCTGTAACCTTGACACCACTTTATAATTTGTTTTTTTTTACTTTATTTTCTATCAGAGACGTGACCATAAATTTACAATATTATATATATATATATATATATATATATATATATATATATATATATATATATATATATATATATATATATATATATATATATATATATATATATATATATATATATATATATATCCTGTTTTCCATGGACAAGGTTGGAGATCTCCAGGTTCAGGAAAGGACCGTCTGCCTCATAACAATTACTTAACGATACAAGCCAACACAACAAGCGAGTCAGTCCAACATCCCACTGGTTCGTCTTGTGTACTTTCCTCATTTAAAGTCATGAAACTGCAACAACTCACCTTAAACACACACACACAAGAACCCAAACCATCTCATTTACTGAACAAGAGCAGTCAGCGGTACGTGGCTGAAAGACTAACCAATTTCCGACCCTAGAGTGGCCAGGAATGGGCCCCAGGGAGAGAGAGAGATAAGGTCAGGTTATTAAATATGCCCAATGGTATGCGCAGGTTAGAAACCTCAGCAGTACAACACAGAACTCAACTTTGAGAGGTGATTGTATTGTATTTAAAAGGCTGCACAATCGTACACAATCAGGTTCAGTGTGTTTACACCGTGATCACTTAGAAAAGTAACCATGATCTAGGCCAGATAGGTATTCTAGAGTTCTAAGAAATACGTAATTTATCAAAGTCTTCGTTCTAAACAACATTCATTGTTTTAATACAGCATTCTGATCAATTTTGCAGAGGTTTTAAATCAATAAAACTCATGAATATAAAATGTGAACACACGCAGGAATAACCAGCAGGATTAGTGAACAACTCTGTGTTAATAAATAAATGACAAATGCATTGTAATTAAAAATCCTCTGGAGAGATTCACACATGATGCTTCAGCCAATCTGTCATCGGGCGAGGCTCGTTAAAGCGGCGGCTGATTCTCATCACGCATTCGTGAATTTTAACATAGTGTATTAAAAAGAGTTTTTTTCATATATAAATAAACATTATATATTACAGTTCTGTGTATAATTATGCATAGGTTAGGTCAGGTTAGGTTAGGTCAGGTGATTAGGATCTGCTGGCAATGACTTACAGTTATGTAATGCATATCATTGTAACAACTGAACATTTAGCATTTGTCTTTGTACCCAAAATGTAATGATTTATAGATCTATAATTTGACATAGAACTGACGAGTTAGCCAAAACTTTTGCTCACAAAGAGGGAATTGATTACCAACTTGGACTGCCTTTGAGCAGCCTGAGGGCAGCAATATTCCGGGTACATCAACAAAATATCATAGACTTGAGGCAAAGTGAAATTCACACCAGTTACTCCATCTATCATCATTCTATTATGCAGGATAGAACCGCACGTCTATGGGTCATCGAATAAGGTTCGCAGACTTCTAGATGTTACCACTGCTAGGCTTAGGCTCGGCTACAAGTACCTCTGGGAGTTTGTAACATCTGCTGATGTAGATTTGACTAAATGTAAACTCTTGTCAGCAGAACTATTCGCATACTTTGCGTCATTATATAACGGAATGTGGAAAAATAGTGGAATTCAGACCCGTTCTCTCCTCAGCTAGGAAAGAACACCCCGTACAGCTAAGCAAGAACACACACACACACACACACACACACACACACACACACACACACACACACACACACACACACACACACACACGCACACACACACGCACACACACACACCCAAGGTAAGAATACACTTCCTCTCTCTTTCTTTCCATTCCGAAGTTAGTTTATCCCCAAAAAAATCTTACACAAGGGAAAACATTTATATTTTTTCCAAGAGACGGCGGCTAGCACTTTTATTCTTCTTTCCCCAAAACTGGAAGCTCCAATTCACGGCCAATTAGAACAAAATAGACCGGTGAAATAGGGGCACTAGAGTGTGATCTCCGGCCTTGCATTGTACCGGACCAAGGGTACCCCATACCCACGCCAGTGGTACCAAAAGTACTAACGCTACCTCAAATCCGCTCACCATCGCAATTGTAAATAAAAATTCCCATGCACAAATGCTCATATTATTTCAGTTCATGTTTATGTCATGCAGCCAATAAAGATATGGTAGTAAATCTAACGGTTTCAAGGCGATAAGGTACTCCCGAGGCGTCCTGGAGGGCAGGCCATTGGCAACTCTGCCAGCCGATAAAGTTTTCCCTAATCTGTCAAAAACTACAAAACAGTGAATTGACGGGCCATTTGAAGGTGCTTGTGCCGAAAAAAAGGGGAGGACTTTCCGTAAGCCTTTGATCCCACACTGGGGAAAATGATTAGGAGAGAGATTGTGTATCTCGTACTTAATAACCACGTTTGTGGTGAGAAGGATGTAGCTTTTGGGAGAGAGAGAGAGAGAGAGAGAGAGAGAGAGAGAGAGAGAGAGAGAGAGAGAGAGAGAGAGAGAGAGAGAGAGAGAGAGAGAGAGAGAGAACGAGAGAGGCAGAGAGAGAGAGGCAGAGAGAGAGGGGCAGAGAGAGAGAGAGGCAGAGAGAGAGAGAGGCAGAGAGAGGCAGAGAGAGAGAGAGAGAGAGAGAGAGAGAGAGAGAGAGAGAGAGAGAGAGAGAGAGAGAGAGAGAGAGAGAGAGAGAGAGAGAGAGAGAGAAAGTAGTATGTTTATGGCAGTGGGGGAGGACCAGTGACGCAGATGGGAAAGGAATAGGGAAAAACACTTGGATGAATTTGAAGAAAGCAGAACAGTCCAAACTGGAACTAGCAAGTCAATTTAATTTTAAATTTAAATTTTACCCCGAGGGGCGAGTTTATTGGGCAGCGCCACTCATCTTGTGAGTGGACATACCGCCATAGCAACATGTACAACACTCCCCAATAGGAAGAAAACCCGCTGGGTTGTTCATCCTGTCACATGTACCCATACACAGCTGGGACTTGCTTAACTGTCTCAAGTGAACAGCTCCTCAAACAAGAAGAGCAGGTCCATTGTTCACCATAATGATATACGTGAAGTAAAACATGTGTATGGTGCAAGTAACAAAGTAGACTAACAGATGTTGTCACAGCTCGCCTAAGCTACAAGTATCTCTGGCAGTTCGGCTTGTATAGGGATCTATACACAGTTAAGTGCAAAGTGTGTGGACAAAGACAGGGACACACACTCGAACACTATATCTTGGACTGCAATAAAATTGAGCTATCTAGAGATAAGTCTGAACTCAAGTTGTATGAAATGGCAAACCATCTTATTACTAAGGATAAAATACCTGAAATCCTCGCACTGTATCCATGTTTCGCTCCCAATAAATAAACAACATATGAGATTAGGAAACAAGTAGTGTATTGTGAAGACTAATAATAATAAACACCAGCTCCCCTATGACTGTAATATCTCCATTGCTCAAACAATTATGTATTAGCGATAAGACCTACCTTTAATGTATAATGATTTACTGTAAATATATAGCTCTTGTAATAGAACATTCTCTGTAACTAGCTGACATTGTAATTATAAGGTGTGAAGGATAGATGAAATTGTTCATGTAATAATCTCCGTTGAGGTCTGATGAAAACCTTTTGTGCCGTGTGTAATCCTTTTTGCGCTACCGCTCACAGGATGAGTATGGGGTGCACAATAAATTAGCCACCTCCGGCGGCAACAATCAATCAATCAGTGACGTAGGTGGGATAGGAACAATGGCGCCGGTGGGAGACCTCAATTACAACATTAAACAACATCCCCAGTCAAAACCCAGAGTCCCAGCCTCCAGTTAGAGCCCCAATCACAGCCCCAGTCACAATTTTTATTTATATTCTAAGCTGTATAACTTATGAACCCATCCCTGCCCTTGTGTGGCAGTGCACATCCCTGCCCTTGTGTGGCAGTGCACATCCCTGCCCTTGTGTGGCAGTGCACATCCCTGCCCTTGTGTGGCAGTGCACATCCCTGCCCTTGTGTGGCAGTGCACATCCCTGCCCTTGTGTGGCAGTGCACAATAGAAAGTTGTTTTCACATATCCACACATTAAAACATTGATTGTAACCATGATATATATGTGCTTCAGCCTACAGTTTAGACCTATTGTCTTATGTATGACCCTCTGTCCTGCGTGACAGTGAATACTAGCATTAACCTCAATTTAATAAGACTATCAAAATCCTCAGATTAGGCAAAATTGTAATTAATTTTGTCAATAAAGATGTTAATAATAATAAGCCCCAGTCGCAGCCTCCAGTCGCAGCCTCCGGTCAACCGGAGATGAGTGAGAGGGCAGTGATGATTCACACAGGTATGAGAAGCCTGGGAGAGGAGGTGTACGATCTCAAGGAAGATAGCTAAGATCCAAAAAGGTTCCAAACACAACTGTTGTGCGCATTAAACGATGCCTCACCTCGACCATAACCGCCGACCATCGAAACACAAGCCACTAGAATTATTATTATTAACATCTTTATTGACAAAATTAATTACAATTTTGCCTAATCTGAGCCACTAGAATGACAAGACAACCTCAAACGGGAAGACATCTTTCACCCCTCAAGCCAGACTCACCACCTCGCCTATCTTGAGGTTATCTGAGGTTATCTTGAGATGATTTCGGGGCTTTTTAGTGTCCCCGCGGCTCGGTCCTCGACCAGGCCTCCACCCCCCCAGGAAGCAGCCCGTGACAGCTGGCACCAGCAACATCCAGGTACCTATTTTACTGCTAGGTAACAGGGGCATAGGGTGAAACTCTGCCCATTGTTTCTCGCCGGCGCCCGGGATCGAACCCGGGACCACAGGATCACAAGTACAGTGTGCTGCCCGCTCGGCCGACCGCTCCTAAAGGCCTACACCAGCATGAAAGCCAACCGCCATTCCACAAAGCAGCTATACTTGCCCCGCTCCTGTGCCCCAGGTAAGTTACGGGCTCACCATAGCCCGTGCTGCTTGGAACTTGTTCCGAGTAGCTGAATCTATAACAACAAACAACTCCACAAGCAACAGCCTGGTGGACCAAACTCTCACAAGTCAAGCCTGGCCTCGGGCCGGGCTTGGGGAGTAGAAGAACTCCCAGAACCCCATCAACCAGGTATCAACCAGGTAACCAGGTATACCTGATGCCAATCGCAGGATGGACAGGCCGAACCGAACTTTCAAGTCACATCCTTCCCCCAATCCTAAGTCAAGAATTTCATCTTTCAATCCTTCCTTCGACTTATCCAATCCCATTGGGCGTCGAGGAGGTGGTCGTGGTTCCACAGGTTGGTAGGGAGATGATGTAGTGGGGAAGGGTGAGGAGTAAGGGAGTGAGGGAGGGTAGGAAGGACGAAGGGAAAGAGGGACAGACAAACCCCTACACCGCGGTCACCCACCATTCAACCGACCACAACCCGTTCGCTTGTCCAACTCCGATGATATAAATATGATCGCTGATAACAATTTTTTTTTATATTAGCTGGTTCTCATACGGCCGGCTACATCAAGGATTCTGCCCAACGGGGAAAAAAACCGTAACGCCCAGCAGTAGGCCTATGTTATCAGCCAGGAAAGGGCTATCTCCTGCCACATAGACCTTGTAACGAACCAGGCCTATGTCGCAGCCTCCAGCCCACCGGGAGTTGTTCGGAATTCCCAGCATGCTTTAAGGTAATCACGTGGGATCATTAAAGGGGAGATATCTAACGACCTCCCTAATCATCTTTATCCCGGAATAGTCTGGGATAATTATCCCTACGATGCCTTCTTTATCCTTGTATTCACGTTAGACCCCACCGAGTACAGTCTACAATGTATTATTTCACAGTTAAAATAAAATCGTTTAAAGATGTATGAAAATTAACATATGTTTATGTAAAAACCCGACATTACCTTATTTGTGTCTTATAGAATGATCTGTCACCTCCTTACAGCTCCATCTTGCTGTAAGATCTGATATCTTATGGAAAGACCTGACATCACCTTGCTGCTATCATATAGAAAGATGTATCATGTTGGTTTAGTTATCATGTAACTTGAGACGTTATTTCTATACTGTGTAATTGCAGAAATCTGTTATTTTTTTCAGTTGCCTTTAAGAATAGCTCTGAAAAAGGCTGCTAGGTACTGTGCTTACGACTATGTTTTAGTTCTTTATATACTTTTGGTACAGTAGTATAGTATTAATGTTAGATTGTGATATCAGTTGATATCAAAACTGATATCAGTGATATCAGTTTAGGGATGACTATGTTGACCAAACCACACACTAGAAAGTGAGGGGACGACGACGTTTCGGTCCGCCCTGGACCATTCTCAAGTCACAATCGACCTGAGAATGGTCCAGGACGGAGCGAAACGTCGTCGTCCCTTCACTTTCTAGTGTGTGGTTTGGTCAACATGTTTCAGCCACGTTATTGTGACTCCTGGTCTACCCAGGGATGGTTATATATGTTCATTTTAGGGTATATTAATTTAGTACTTAGTTACAAGGATATTTCAAATTTCCAGAATTTCTACTTTATCTACTTATCTTTATCTACTTTATTTCTACTGTTAATTTATCCAAGTACTGTAACTCTGTCCTGCGTGTATTGTCACCTTGCCTTTCTTGTTTGAGGAGCTGTTCACTTGAGACAGTTAAGCAAGTCCCAGTTGTGTATACAAGTGACAGGATGAACAACCCAGCGGGTTTTCTTCCTATTGGGAGCGTTTTACATGCTGCTATGACGGTATGTCCACTCACAGGATGAGTGGCGCTGCCCAATAAACTCGCCCCACGGAGCAAAATTGAAACAAAAATTAAACTGAGTCACAACCTCTAGAGTCCTCTAGAGGAGAGAGTCAAAGGAGGAGGAGGTCACCAGCAGAGCCCCACAAGGGTCAATACTTACACCTCGACTCCTCATTAGCCTGAATGTTTGCTGATGATGCCAAAATGGTTAGGACTAATGCAAAGACAACATCACCAAAAATACTACAGGATGTCCTAATCACATTTGAATGAATGGTCCAACATATGGCTACTAGAGTTTAACTCACGCAAGTGCAAAGTAGTGAAGCTGGGTGATGGGAACAGGCAGCCCTGACACAAGGTATCAAATGGGAAAAAGATATTCTTCAAGCACCAGGAAGAAAAACTTTTTTGGGGGGGATGGGGGCTTTATGCCCCGTAGCCCCCCTTCCTCAAACGGATACCATCAACAGGGTGAACATGCCAGGTTGGCCAACATATGAACATCCATTTGAAATCTGAATATTTTAACACTATCATCTAAAAACAAATTCAGTGTCAGAGTCGTTAACAAATGGAATGCATTAGGCAGTGATGTGGTGGCGCCTGACCCCATACACAATTTCAAATGTAGATATGATAAGAGCCCATTAAGCTCAGGAATATGTTCACCAATTGAGAGGTGGGACCAAAGAGCCAAAGCTCAACCCCCCCCCCCCGCAAGAACACAACTAGATGAGTACAACTATCCAACCAGCGACAACCATCCGCCCATGAACACGTTATCATTACTAACCAACGATAGGGAATACCAACCACAGCAACAGCGAACCCAACCCGTCCTCGACTCAAGTCCATTCCATCCAGCGGTCGACCCCACAGACGCATTCATAAATTTTAACATGCTGTTCATTCAAAACGGTAATTTTCTCAAGTATAAATTAATATTATAATATATTAGCATATTGTGCATATATAGGTATAGGATAGGTTAGGTTAGGTGTTTAGGTTCTGTTGGCGATTATTTGTATTTGTAGTACGTGGGTGAAGCATTTATAGCGTTATGATTCGAACAAAATTCGTCAGTGATGCACTTGTTCCAGATATGTTCGAACTTCAGCAGTTGTGAGTCGTGTGTAAACCGCTTTTCATTCATAAACAGGGGGTTTGGCGGGTGCATGGAATCACTTTTGGATCTTTGTTTGGAGGACGGGCTGGCGAACCGCAGCGACTACCAGCCGCAGCGACCACCAGCCGCAGCGACCACCAGCCGCAGCGACCACCAGCCGCAGCGACCACCAGCCGCAGCGACCACCAGCCGCAGCGACCACCAGCCGCAGCGACCACCAGCCGCAGCGACTACCAGCCGCAGCGACCACCGTCCACGAGCACCTCTCCACCACGACCACTCACCCTCTCTCAGGACAACATCTCTCCCTGTCCCTCCTCCCCCCTTCCTACCTCTCACAGCTGGAGGCCGCATGGAGGCAGGTAACCGGAGAGAGTGGAACACGCCCACCTTCTCCACAACAAGGGGAACACCTCTCAGCCTCCACCTTCCATAAAGATTTGCTCCCAGCGTCATCTAGCATCATCACAGAATGATGCTTTGACGGTGATTCTTGCTGCCCTCAAGATGCACAAGAATCATTAACACGTGGGAAGAACCGAAGCTTCAAACCATGATGGAAAGAATCATGCAAATCAACATGATCTTTTTACCTTAAAGTCACGAGAGACCCCTACATCTCCTGCGTTGTTCAGTAACAAATTATTTGAGTGTTAAACACGAATGACGTATTAAAACACACCATGTTTGACGTGTTAAAACACACCATGTTTGACGTGTTAAAACACACCATGTTTGACGTGTTAAAACACACCATGTTTGACATATGACTGAAAAAAGATGCCAAGAGTCTCATCAAACTTAACATTGCTTTTAAATGTAATCTTCCTATCACTCTGACATGCGTCCTTATCTGTACTCCCTCATTCAAGTATCACACATTCTCGTCACCAAATGTAATGAGAATCTTGTTCTTCTTAAAGCTGTCACATTTGAACAATTTCATCTTCCATCAAAAGCTAAGATTTCGAAGCTAGTTCGAAGGTAAACGAACATTGTGTCTACACTGATCCCGCCAAACACACACCGAAACTACGACGTTGGTACAACGTTCGAACAAGTTTTAACACCTCCTAACCAGTTATAACAACCAATATAGCAAGTTGTAACAACGTTCTAATACGTCATAAACACGTTAAGCCAAGATGTAACAACTTTATTACAAGTTGTAACAAGCGGAAAATAGGGTCAGTTACGGTTTGTGTTTCCAGGGATGGCTCTGTCCAATCGTCAGTGAGCAGTTTGGTAGCACCACTACAACTTTCTTCAAATTTACCAAGAAATACAAAAGGAATAAATGAACAAATCCACAAGAGCCGTGACAAGGATTCGAAGCTGGATTTGCTCAGTCGATTTAAGGCAACGTCTGGGGATGCTCTCGGACGCAGGTTCGAATCCTTGTCACGGCTCTTGTGGATTTGTTCATTTATTCCTTTTATGTTAATTGGTAAATCGAACCATCACAAAAGGAAAGATGCGAACGAACATCCAAGCCACCCCTCCCTTCTCCCCCTTCACCTCCCTCTCCCTGACAGCTCCCACAGGGGCCCAGTGCATGTGAAAGAACGTCCAAAAAAACACGACCACCACGACGCAATTCAGGTACGAGAAAGTCAATAGAAACGACAAGTAACGAGACACAATATTCAGTATTACCTGCTGTCTGACTCTTTCATAATTGGAGAATGTTTGTGGCAGCAGCGACAACCAACCAACCAACCAGCCAACCAACCACTCGACCAACCACGAAGCCTCGGCCACTCGCTAATTCACTGGACATTAGCTGAGAAATGATTTGCTTAAAGTGAGAAATTTGTACATTTATCATTAGAGGCAGAATTTTAAAAGATAACACTCATAATGAGATATAACATATGGCGAAAGATAACATGCAACCAGAGAGAGAGAAAGTTAACGGGTTTGCCAGAGAGATAGCATGTGAATAGAGATAACATGCGGATAGAGATAGCTACGTAAAAGATTAACTTGCAGCCACTGAGATAACATGCGTCCCAAGGAAGATAACACATGGACAGAGAGAGAGATAACACACCCGTGGAAATCTTGACAACAGGCTCAGCGAACCCACCCCCCCCCCCACATATCTCGGAACTTGACAACAAGCGCAGACAAAAAATAATCGCATGCATTTCCGGTCGTTAACCGTGAGAAAACCGCCGTGAGAATCCAGGGTAACGAATATATGAATCAAGACAGTGAATAATGATATGCAAATGAGCACGGTGAGATAATGATGGGTATGTGTAAGCCTCGTATCACTCAATCGCAACTTCTTCCCAAACCACACTTCATTGCACCAGCATTCAACTCTACAATCAACCATAACTTAATCTTGCAAAGATTAGGTTATGGTTAAGTTAGGTTATGACAGACGAGACCTAACCTATCTACTGAGTTGAGACATTTGACAGGCTAGACAAGCGATTCTCAAGTCAATTGACAGGCAAGACCTCTTGACAGGCTATAGATCTGTCAAGGGCATTAACCTGTCCCGGTCAATATTGATCACCTGGTAACCGGAATATATTGACCACGAGGTTTTCTCCTAGCTCTTCAAGTCCTGCTTTTCACACTCATTATTATTAATTATTATTATTATTATTATTATTATTATTATTATTATTATTATTATTAAACGTCACTTGGGTGCGTTTGCCTTTCCGGAATACTTTTCTGAAGAAAACGGTAGCGATTTGACGTTACTGAATACGACTAGTAACGAAGCATTCGTTTTTACAAGATTTTTAAATTGACCGTAAATTTGGGTCTCGGTGCGTGTTGCTTAAAATGTGTTGCTAAATGCACCTATTGCAGGTGACAAGAGTGTCGAAATTGGTGTGTTTGTGCAGAAGGGAACCTCGCAATGGTTGTCATATATCGCATCTCTAGTTTATTCACTGGTGGTGGTTGTTTTTAATTTAGGTACTCAGAACGAAGTGTCCATGTAGCACGGGCTATGGCGAGCCCGTAAAGTTCACTGGTTCACTGTTCACTGGTGAGATAGGTCGTTATATAGAGGCGAGGTAGACCGCGTCAGTCACGAAATATCATCTTCTTGAGGTTATCTTGAGATGATTTCGGGGCTTTAGTGTCCCCGCGGCCCGGTCCTCGACAAGGCCTCCACTCCCTAGGAAGCAGCCCGTGACAGCTGGGTAACACCAAGGTACCTATTTTACTGCTAGGTAACAGGGGGCATAGGGTGAAAGAAACTCTGCCCATTGTTTCTCGCCGGTGCCCGGGATCGAACCCGGGACCCCAGGAGGCGGTGTCCACTGTACCACAAACCACACTACCGATAAGAAACAAATGGAGTAAAGGATTATGTAAATATATATATATTAAACCATACAATTAAGGGGGATTAAAAAACGGATTAACACAATCAGGGGGCAATAGATAATGGTACAAAATATAAATGTACAAATTTGCACAAAATACGGATTTCAAAAATGGAACAAAACAAGGATAGCAAAAATTGGAGCAACAAGATATCAAGAACTGGAGAAGAAACGATAAGATAAGACTCGGCGCAGCAGGAGAGGAGGGGATAGGAGAAGGGGGTAGGAGTAGGGGGGAAAGGATAGAGGGTGGGGGGGGAGGAGAAAGGATAGAGGAGGGAGGGGGGGGGGGAAGGAAAGAGCGGACAGTTGTTCCTGAAGATAAAAAAACACACACTGATATGTTTCTATTTTATGCGAATACAATCCATTGAAATTTTGATTCTATTATTTTATTATCAGAGACGACGAGGGCTCACTGTGGTACACAGTCGGTACACGAGGTGAGGTACAGCTGATACAGCTGCAGCCGAGGTACAGCAGGAACAATATTTGAGGTACAGCAGGAACAATATTTGAGGTACAGTTGGAACAACAGGTGAGGTACAGCCAGTACACAAGATAAGGTACGGCCCATGGTACAGGTACCGAGATAAACCTTCAAATATGGTACAGGTACCGAGGAAAACCGTCAAAGCCGGCCCAGGTACCCAGGTAAGCCCTCAAAGCCGGCCCAGGTACCCAGGTAAGCCCTGAAAGATGGCCCCAGGTACCCAGGTAAGCCCTGAAAGATGGCCCCAGGTACCCAGGTAAGCCCTGAAAGATGGCCCCAGGTACCAAGGTAAGCCCTCAAAGATGGCCCCAGATACCAAGGTAAGCCCTGAAAGATGGCCCCAGGTACCCAGGTAAGCCCTGAAAGATGGCCCCAGGTACCAAGGTAAGCCCTCAAAGATGGCCCCAGGTACCCAGGTAAACCCTTAAAGATGGCCCAGGTACCGAGCTAATCATTCTCACCTCAAGCCAGCTAACTACCACCTGCCATACCGCATTCTTCATAAAACAACCTTATCATCTCCCCCTATGCGTGCCCACACATACACACACAAGATTCCGAATCATTCAGAACCTTGTACACCGTATATGTAAGACCAATCCTGGAGTATGCGGCCCCAGCATGGAGCCCGTACCTTGTCAAGCACAAGACGAAGCTGGGAAAAAATCAGAGGTATGCCACTAGGCTAGTCCCAGACCTAAGAGGCATGAGTTACGAAGAAAGGCTGCGGGAAATGCACCTCACGTCGTTGGAAGACAAAAGGGCTCGGGGAGACATGATCACCACATACAAAATTCTCAAGGGAATTGATAGGGTTGACAAGGATGGATTATTGAACACGGGTGGTACACGCACAAGGGGGACACAGATGGGAGCTGAGTACCCAAATGAGCCACATAGACATTAGAAAGAACTTTTTCAGTATCAAAGTAGTTAGTAAATGGAATGCAATAGGCAGTGATGTGGTGGAGGCTGACTCCATACACAGTTTCAAATGTAGATATGATAGAGCCCAGTAGGCTCAGGAATCTGTACACCAGTTGATTGACAGTTGAGAGGCGGGGCCAAAGAGCCAGAGCTCAACCCCCCTCAAGCACAACGAGGTGAGTACGGGGAGGAGTGTGTAAGGGTTCACTTAGTGGTCGTCATCTCTCAGCGTCTGAAAAGACGTTCCTGTGTCTTATGTATTTTTATGTGTAGCTGTTGGTGTATACATTACCTTGTTGCTATTGTCTTTGTCGGTTCATTATCATGGACGTTTGTTTGTTTCTTACTTGTTTTACTTGTTATTGTTTATGATATTACTGATGTTTTGATAATTAGAAATATTTCCATGAATATCATTCTTCTTATTATTTGCAACGAGGTTAAATTGCGAGTGTTTTGATAATTAACATTTTTAATGGTCGGTCGGCCGAGCGAACAGCACGCTGGACTTGTGATCCTGTGGTCCTGGGTTCGATCCCAGGCGCCGGCGAGAAACAATGGGCATAGTTTCTTTCACCCTATGCCCCTGTTACCTAGCAGTAAAATAGGTACCTGGGTGTTAGTCAGCTGTCACGGGCTGCTTCCTGGGGGTGGAGACCTGGTCGAGGACCGGGCCGCGGGGACACTAAAGCCCCGAAATCATCTCAAGATGGTACCAAACTTGACAGTCTCATGCAAGAATTGACGCAGACTTTGTGTGTTTTCTTAAATATCTTGAACTGTTATTATTGACAACTCCAAGTTCTCTTTTACTATTTCCTGCTTTACTTAAGCAGCCTCTACCTTATCCTCAAGTTGGTTCCTTACTCCCAAGTAGATTATCTACTTCTAACTAGGCAACCTACTTCTAAGTAGATTATCTACGACTAAGTAGATTCCCTACTCCCAAGTTGATTACCTACACCCAAGTAGATTACCTACGTCTAAGTAGATTACTCTGGTAGATTTTGGGTATATGGCTGTAACAAATTTTGGATAAATGGTTAGGAGTGAATGTGGAACCTTGTATGCTGAGCCCAGCACTTCATGCACCACTTTTCTGACGATTCTTTCAGACTGATGACCTTTGACCTTCATAGGTCAGGCAGAACCACTTAAAATTGTAATGCTAGATATAGCAAATTACTGCTAGGGTCCCCAAGTCCTCAGTGTCCCCAACAAGTCCTGGGTGTCCCCAACAAGTCCTCAGTGTCCCCAACAAGTCCTCAGTGTCCCCAACAAGTCCTTGGGGTCCCCAACAAGTCCTTGGGGTCCGCAACAAGTTCTTAGGGTTCCCAACAAGTCCTTGGGGTCCCCAACAAGTCCTGGGTGTCCCCAACAAGTCCTCAGTGTCCCCAACAAGTCCTGGGTGTCCCCAACAAGTCCTGGGTGTCCCCAACAAGTCCTGGGTGTCCCCAACAAGTCCTCAGTGTCCCCAACAAGTCCTTGGTGTCCCCAACAAGTCCTGGGTGTCCCCAACAAGTCCTGGGTGTCCCCAACAAGTCCTCAGTGTCCCCAACGCGTTCTTGGTGTCCCCAACAAGTCCTCAGTGTCCCCAACAAGTCCTCAGTGTCCCCAACAAGTCCTCAGTGTCCCCAACGCGTTCTTGGTGTCCCCAACAAGTCCTCAGTGTCCCCAATGAGTCTTCTGCGTCCCCAACGCGTCCTTGGTGTCCCCAACAAGTGCTCGGTGTTCCCAAGACGTTCTCAGCAGAGGGTCATCGTTCACCAAGAGTCTAATAGGCTCCCCCGCCGCGCGCCTGCCTACAGAGCAATAGATTCCGGCCATAACGAGGATCGTAACTCAGATCGGAGGCTCATAACTCACCCGGAAATCACTGCCAACGATGACGGAAGCGTGGAACGGACTGTGTTATTAGAGCTGGCTTGATTCGTGCCAGTATCGCCTTCCTCCGGATGTAAATAAACTATAAACGTTTCGCACGATTTACCTGTTGATTGTAGCGGAAGATATTAGACACCGTCGATAAGGGGCTCACCACAAAGGGGAGATGTTGGTACCACTTCGGGTTTCAAACAGGTCTGAACAGCCAGGCGTGATATGGTGAAGGGTCCCCAGGGTGGCTTCCAGCAGGATTCGACCGGCCATTTAAGAGGATATATTGCCTTTTTCTATTACAAATGATCGTACTTCGATTCTCTCTCTCTCTCTCGCATTTGGTCTTGGAGTTTTGAGATGATGTATTGCCGAGACGTATTTAGTAAATGGATTCTTGTACGGGACAGAATTGTCCGGTAAAGGATTAACGTGAGAAAAATCATCAAGGACTTGTTGTGTGCGAATTTTCAATCGTGATCTAGAGGTGATCTTGACGTCAAGTCCACTGCTAACACTTTCCCCTCGTGGGTCAGGTGTGTGTCTGGTCCGATAGAGACAAAAATGGTCTGCAAGATCTCTATCCCTGAACTTAAATGAACTTGACCGTTTCCCAGTGGGTGGCAACATCAGCTTGACCGGCATTGATGATCGAGATTAGTGTAGGTTACTGCCAAGGTACACACTTATAGCCCCCTCGCTGGCATTGTCTGCCATTTGAGTATTTTATGCTCTATATCACGACAGTTTCAATGTTTGATAATAATTGAATTCGTTTTGTGGAGACAGGAATCCTGTGTGTATATATATGATTTTGGTTTGTTAATGGTGGTATCGGTAGTGGTGGTGGTATTGGAGTCAAGGGGGGTGGTTGTGGGGTCTGTGGTGTTCCTGGTGGTATGGTGGTGGTGGTGGTTGTCGTGTAGTTGTGGTAGTAGTATCAGTGACACGAAATTAAACAACACACACAATATTTGTGTTATTTAATTACGAAAATACTCTCAAAAAATTATGTTAGAAACAGCCCTCGTAGAGATAACTGTCATTTAGAAAATACCTTGTAAAGATTCAAATAACTTTGATTTAGATCAAACATCCAAAAAGATTTGAAATTTTTGAATATCACAGCATAAATATTCAACAATAAGGGCCAAATATCTAATGCTAGATGCATTTATACAGCTCATCATCCTGTTTTGATAGTACTTATAGGAAGGATCAGGACCATAGTACACATACCGACATACAACGCAATTAGAAAGTAGAAATCGGTACTATTGAATTTGGACAAACCGGAAATAGATTTTCTACTTATGTTGCAAAGACGTACTAAACTAACCTAAGCTTCTTAGGCCTAATACACACTAGGCCTAATGTTCATACATGTGCTATACTAAGTCTAGGAATATTTAAGTTTGTTTTTTAGCTTTATTTTTTCCGACTCCATGTGAATAGTACAAAATGCTACTATCTAATTACTCAGAACATCAATGTTTGTACTATGGTGCACATAGTACAAAAAAGTACTATATAAACAAGAGGATCTTATCTTGAGGTTATCTTGAGATGATTTCGGGGCTTTAGTGTCCCCGCGGCCCGGTCCTCGACCAGGCCTCCACTCCCAGGAAGCAGCCCGTGACAGCTGACTAATACCCCAGGTACCTATTTACTGCTAGGTAACAGGGGCATAGGGTGAAAGAAACTTTGCCCATTTGTTTCTGCCTCTTGTGGGAATCGAACCCACGCCACAGAATTACGAGTCCTGCGCGCTATCCACCAGGCTACGAGGCCCCCCTACGAGGATGAGTTGATTTGTCAAAAAATTCTCCCCAAATTGATTGGGAGAGTTCTTCTTCGATAACTAATTGTAAAAGTAGTTTCAATAGAAACATCATTGAATCTGCTTTAATACACATCACAAAACCATTAAATATTAACATTAGCAAAAGTTGGAACAATTTGGATCTATTTTTAACTGATCAATTAAAAAACGATTTGAATAAGCTCATTAATACTCAGGTAACTCAATCAAATCTCATTTAAATTTAATTAGTATTGTTGCTTCTTGGGTTTCAGACATATTGGTTATTGGGCAAGCTGCAGTTTCTTGTATTCATGAACTAAAGACATTGTTTTTTCAGCCCTGCCAATATATTACCAAAACTGACTTATAATAACCATCCTTCTGAAGATGGATAGATGATTAATGCGAAAGTACTTAAGGAATTTCCCCGTTTCATTTTTCTTCGTGGTCAGATATATGTATACCATATATATATGTATACCATATATATATATGTATAATATATATATAGTTTACAGAAAACACACATACATTTAACAATCACTATTCGAGGACCTCATCCAGCTCTTCGGAGGTTGGGTGTGTATGCCCAAGATACAGCAAGCATTTCCTATCTGGATCGCGACACTGAGGCGCTGGAACAGGAAACTGACCGCTCTTAAGTCATTAGTTTTCCTAACGAGTTCCTCACCCACCTCCATTAGGAACTTAAGTGCACATTTATCCCAGGCGCCCAGAGTCTCAGAGCCTTTCGACACGAACCTGTAACAACGTTCTAGGTCCCTGTACTTGTTGATTTTCTGGGTCTCCCTGAAGGTGGCCGCCCCGCCTCCCTCAGCTGTACTGTGAGGTAAATAAGTATCAGCCAATGTAGACGCACATGTGTAGTCCCATACGACCTGTTTACCATCCCTTCATGGCTGTAGAGTGACTCCCTCTGGGCGTTTTTGGCTGTTGTCAGGTCTGCATAACTGAGGTTCCCTTTGTGCTGGACACCCAGCAGTGGCCAAACTTCTCTTAATGATGTCATTGACTGCTTCATATCTGGCAATCTATATGCAGGCGATGAGTCACAATAACGTGGCTGAAGTATGTTGACCAGACCACGCACTAGAAGTTGAAGGGACGACGACGTTTCGGTCCGTCCTGGACCATTCTCAAGTCGATTTGTGGTGAGGAGGAGCTGGCAATCTATATAAACATACATCTATATACATTCATATATATGCAAAAGACCCATAATTCGACAGTTGACGTTAGACATAAATTCACACCAACTACTCAAATTACACCTTTAGGACCACCACGGGAAACTGCGGACCTCAGTCATGAAATTGTCAGAAAGAACATCCACGTATTAAGAAGGACTAACACGTGACCACTAGGAACCTGGGGCCAGATTCACGAAAGCACTTACGAACCTGTACATCTTTTCTCAATCTTTGGCGGCTTTGTTTCCAATTATTAAACAGTTTACAAGCATGAAAACTTCCCAATCAACTGTTGTTATTGTTATAAACAGCCTCCTGATGCTTCGGAGCTCATTAACTGTTTAATAAGTGTAAACAAAGCCGCCAAAGATTGAGAAAAGAAGATCAGGTTCGTAAGTGCTTGCGTAAGTGCTTTCGTGAATCTGGCCCCAGAACTGGCGTCGTTGGTTCAACCACAGCCACCAGCTAGCAGGTAAAACGGTGCTATACAACGACCACCACGAGGGCCATTTTGACCATACATGCATGTATGGAAAAACACCTTTGTTGAGATGAGGGAGAGAGGCGCTTCGCGTCCTGCGGGGTAAGTGCTTCCAAAAACAGATGTTGTTATTAACATTATCGAATGTAATGACTCGTGTCCCGGAGAGTTGTTACTGAGAGTTGGTGGTGGTTGTGGTGGTGTTTGTGGTGGTTGTGGTGGTGTCAGTGGTAGTAGTGGTGGTGGTGGAGGTGTTTGTGCTGGTGGCAGTGGTAGTGTCAGTGGTGGTGGTCGGTGGTGGTGGTGGTGGTTCAATTTAAAATTACTTCCTTGTATTATTAAAAACAGAGATCTTTGGCAAAATACTGTTCGAGAAAGGTCCGAACGTCATCAGTTGTGAGTCGTGTTTAAATGGCTTTTCGTGCATAAGAATGGGGTTTGAAGGCTGGCTTAACAAGCATTTGACCTTTGTTTATGAGGACTGGCTGGATCGACACTGTGAACTGTGCAAAACAGTAAGCTGAACAGTAAGTACTGTGCAAAACAGTAAGCTGAACAGTAAGTACTGTGCAAAACAGTAAGCTTACAACACAGTAAGCCGAGAACACAGTGAGATGAGTAACAGACCTTTTTCAGTATTAGAGCTGTCAGTAAATGGAATAGATTAGATGCAGAAGTTTGATGAATCAAAATCGATTCAAAATTATAAATGTAAATATGATTAAAACGTCAAAAATTGAGTCATTGCATTAATCTACGAACGTACGCAAGGCGGGGGGGCTAGGAGCCTATCTCCACCCTGCAAGCACATCTAGGTGAGTACACAGTTATCTGAGCAGTTCAGTAAACTGAACGACACACCTGAGCAACACACTGAGCTCAGCAACCACAGTGAGCTGAGTAACATAGTCCTCTAATACAAAAAAAAAGGTCTGCCCTCAGATGAACAGTGTCCGAATAATGTCTCGTGACACTGGCTTCGGCCGTCTGGGGCACTTAAGTCTTGGAGGACTTTGGCACATTGAACAGTGAATGCAATGAATGTTGCAGACCTTTGCAACGAAAAGGCACACTTGAGGTAATAATGCAAATAAACATCTCGGCATTTAAGGTTGCCATTTTGACGGGTCAAAATGGCAACTGGTGACAACAGTGTTATTAAATGGCGTAACGAGGCGACAGCATTAGAAAGGGAAGTATCATGCTGTGACATTTCCCTTGACACAGCAGTGTCATGCTGTGATGTTCAGTGTCATGCTGTGAAGTTCAGTGTTATGCTGTGAAGTTCAGTGCCATGCTGTGAAGTTCAGTGCCATGCTGTGAAGTTCAGTGCCATGCTGTGAAGTTCAGTGCCATGCTGTGAAGTTCAGTGCCATGCTGTGAAGTTCAGTGTTATGCTGTGAAGTTCAGTGCCATGCTGTGAAGTTCAGTCCCATGCTGTGAAGTTCAGTGCCATGCTGTGAAGTTCAATGTTATGCTGTGAAGTTCAGTGCCATGCTGTGAAGTTCAGTGCCATGCTGTGAAGTTCAGTGCCATGCTGTGAAGTTCAGTGCCATGATGTGAAGTTCAGTGCCATGCTGTGAAGTTCAGTGCCATGCTGTGAAGTTCAGTGTTATGCTGTGAAGTTCACAGCATGGCACTGAAGTTCAGTGTCATGCTGTGAAGTTCAGTGTTATGCTGTGAAGTTCAGTGTTATGCTGTGAAGTTCAGTGCCATGCTGTGAAGTTCAGTGTCATGCTGTGAAGTTCAGTGTCATGCTGTGAAGTTCAGTGCCATGCAGTGAAGTTCAGTGCCATGCTGTGAAGAGCATGACACTCACGAACACAGACAACTTCCTCATGTAGTGGAACGACCCAGATGAGGAAGCTGTCTAAGCCAATTCTATAGTTACAAATGTACACACAAGAAAAACGAGTGAAAAGACTCACTACATTCAACTAATA
>NC_091201.1:24849087-24969087 GCF_040958095.1 Procambarus clarkii
ACTCTAGCTGGCTCTGATAAACTCTAGCTGGCTCTGATAAACTCTAGCTGGCTCTGATAAACTCTAGCTGGCTCTGATAAACTCTAGCTGGCTCTGATAAACTCTAGCTGGCTCTGATAAACTCTAGCTGGCTCTGATAAACTCTAGCTGGCTCTGATAAACTCTAGCTGGCTCTGATAAACTCTAGCTGGCTCTGATGAACTCTAGCTGGCTCTGATGAACTCTAGCTGGCTCTGATGAACTCTAGCTGGCTCTGATGAACTCTAGCTGGCTCTGATGAACTCTAGCTGGCTCTGATGAACTCTAGCTGGCTCTGATGAACTCTAGCTGGCTCTGATGAACTCTAGCTGGCTCTGATGAACTCTAGCTGGCTCTGATAAACTCTAGCTGGCTCTGATAAACTCTAGCTGGCTCTGATAAACTCTAGCTGGCTCTGATAAACTCTAGCTGGCTCTGATAAACTCTAGCTGGCTCTGAAGGGTTAACCGTTCAGTGTCTTGTTTACCACACATGTCAAACCAGTTTTGGAGTACACGGTACCGGCATGGAATCCTTCCTTTAACACAAAACACGGCTGGAGAGACTTCATAGGTATACCACTAGGCATGATAGCCAGTGGCTGATAGCCAGTGCTAGAATCGTCTTGGGGGGGGGGGGTTCGCTATAAGACTGTGCCACGTTCTACATGGTCCACTGGTGTGGTTCTTGATCCGCCCATGTTATGCACGTACCCTAAAGCAATTACTGTCAAAAATCTCTTGAGGCTAACCCCAAGCTTTTGGCCTCCAGCCTCGGATATACTGAGAGAGAGAGAGAGAGACATAGAATATAACTCTTATCGTCATACATATAAAATGCGAAAAGGAACACATGTGAGTATTCTATACACACACTTACGAAAGGAAGTCCATAACACTTTGTGGAAAGTCCATTGAAAAGGTAAAAAGACCAACGTTTTAGACGAATGAATACCGTGAAAGAGCTGGCAGAAAGACGTCCCCTGAACCTGATAGTTATTCACCAACCTGCTCGATATTTTTGGGGTCTATGGATACCTCCACTGACCTATTCCCTTTCTGAAGTCTGGCGTGGAAAACATCTCATGTATGATGTATCATGCGAAGAATTGACTTATTTTATTGTGTATGATGTGGTCAAATACATGTAGAGAAAATACTCGAACGGGATGATACACACACACACATGCATACCTTTAAAATCATATGTAATGGAAACTCGTATTATTCCATGAGAAAAATGATTTGAAAAATATTATATTTCACGAAAATTTGACTGCTTAGGCAACATATATATATATATATATATATATATATATATATATATATATATATATATATATATATATATATATATATATATATATATATGGGGGTACCACCACTGGTGCAATTATAGGGACCCACAGCCTCAGAGAAGGGAACAGAGAGCATTCAGGGAAAAACTTGTCAAAACAAAAACATTATATATATATATATATATATATATATATATATATATATATATATATATATATATATATATATATATATATATATATATATATATATATATATCAGTTGACCAATGGCATTCTGAAGAACTCCACCGCACATGCAAATCAGCTTCGGCTTCGTTCGGTTAAAGCACTAACTGCAGTCATTTCCTTACTACACAATATCTCAGTGTGTCACTCTGTGGCTTGTACGAACGAGACACACAGACAGACACTGAGGGGGCAGGACGTCTACACAACAGAGGGTTCAGGTATGGTTCAAGGCCACTGTGGGTGGATGGTGAGGAATGGTGGACCAGAGTACGGTGAATGACCAGTAGGTTTCGTGTTGACAGTGACCTAAACAAATCAACGTTGAGTTGTTATGTAACAGTTTCCTTGCACGGTTGCACATCTTGCTGTTTTAATGAGCAGGAATACGGCCCTCGTGTTAAGTTAATACAAAGGTGAGAATGCAGCCAAGTTAACACAGACAAAGGTGAGAATGCAGCTTAGTTAACACAGACGAAGGTAAGAATGCAGCTAAGTTAACACAGACAAAGGTGAGAATGCAGCTTAGTTAACACAGACGAAGGTAAGAATGCAGCTAAGTTAACACAGACAAAGGTGAGAATGCAGCTTAGTTAACACAGACGAAGGTAAGAATGCAGCTTAGTTAACACAGACGAAGGTGAGAATGAAGCCAAGTTAACACAGCCGAAGGTGAGAATGAAGCCAAGTTAACACATCCGAAGATGAGAACACACCGAAGTTAACACAAACGAAGGTGAGAAGTTAACATATCAGCGAATCTAAAGGCAGGAGTCATTGAAACTAACGTGGGATGAGCCGGCAGGCAGAGCAAACAACGCCCTGGACACAGCAAACACTGTTTATGGGTACGACGCGAGAGGAAAAAATTAACACGACAGCGAAATTAACACAAGCAAACTGTACTTAGGGAGAGAAACACCAAGAGGACAGCGTAGCCAAGAGCTTGAACGCAGGCACACAAGACAAGCAGACTGTAATGGCGTGATTGCAACAGTTTATCTGTTTATAAAGAAGCTTGAATATCTTGTATTGAATGTATTGTATTGTATACATGGGGTAATGTAGTTTTGGAGTCAGCGTGTATTTCTGATCTGGGAATTTGGAAATGGTTGTTCCTGAGCGCTTAAACACGAAGCAAGTCTATCAAGTCTAATTGTGAAAGTTTTGTATTAATTCCCCTCCACGAATTACTTTCACTGGGAAGAAAGTCTGAGCCTTCCGTGTAGACACACACAGGACTAGCTGGTTGTAAAGGCATGATCACACACCTGCAAGAGCTTCATTACACACACACACACAGGACTAGCTGGTTGTAAAGGCATGATCACACACCTGCAAGAGCTTCATTACACACACACACACACACACACACACAGGACTAGCAGATGTGTAATAGCACAACATTAGATCAGGACGTTTTTCAGGACGGCACCAACGTTGAGTTGATTTGTGAAAATATTTTGAAAATATATTTTCGGTAAAGAAATCTTTAAAATATGTTGAAGCTTCTCGCCCATGTTAAAATGCATATCCTCTTTTAATGTAAGAAAACCCCTCCGTGTTAATGAAGAGAGTGACGATCTACCCCCCCCCTGGTAATGAGGCAGTTGGGAGTTTAATGAGGCAGTTGGGAGTTTGATGAGGCAGTTGGGAGTTTAATGAGGCAGTTGGGAGTTTTATGAGGCAGTTGGGAGTTTAATGAGGCAGTTGGGAGTTTAATGAGGCAGTTGGGAGTTTAATGAGGCAGTTGGGAGTTTAATGAGGCAATTGGGAGTTTAATGAGGCAGTTGGGAGTTTAATGAGGCAGTTGGGAGTTTAATGAGGCAGTTGGGAGTTTAATGAGGCAGTTGGGAGTTTAATGAGGCAGTTGGGAGTTTAATGAGGCAGTTGGGAGTTTAATGAGGCAGTTGGGAGTTTAATGAGGCAGTTGGGAGTTTAATGAGGCAGTTGGGAGTTTAATGAGGCAGTTGGGAGTTTAATGAGGCAGTTGGGAGTTTGATGAGGCAGTTGGGAGTTTGATGAGGCAGTTGGGAGTTTAATGAGGCAGTTGGGAGTTTAATGAGGCAGTTGGGAGTTTAATGAGGCAGTTGGGAGTTTGACACAAGTCTTGTGGCAAAACTTAAAAGTCTGACACGGACATTGAAAAAGTTGGGAGGCCTATGTAGATAATGGGACATTCGGGAACATGACAGGCTACCAATTGGAAAAATTGGTAGCCTGTAAGAGGTCACTGAGAGATGGGGAAAAAATGGGTTTGGACCACATGAAGGAAGAAAGGGAGACGGGCATTGGTAAGAATAGGTGAAAATAGGTCCAAGTAATGAGAAAATAGTCTAGTCTACTTATTTGGAAGTCAGACCCCAGGTATAAGGAATCTTACCCAGGTAGATGAAGAGTTGGGACTAATTAAGGTAATTCAAGAATGAGGCAATGGACCAAAAAAAAAGTAACAGGAACATGTGGAGGGGGGAGGGGGGTTTGGCCCATGTATTGGTAAGGTGGGGCAGTTGAACATAATGCTAAAGCCAGCTGATCATACCTTGAGTGACGTAGTATACTAATGTGGGACTGATCAGGCGAGAGAGAGAGAGAGAGAGAGAGAGAGAGAGAGAGAGAGAAAGAGAGAGACGGCGCAAACAGAGGGAAGGAATCTGTCCCAAACAATGGTTGATGTTGATATTTGAGGGCTGTCCTACCCAGGTACTTTACAGACACAAGGGCAAAGGGTGAGGGACTGATTCAAGTAAAAGGGGCGGGTAGGGACCTAGGAAATAATGGAAGGGGCGAAATAATAGGCCCAAATAATGGAAAGGGGTGGTATTGGCTACTCAATACTATGGGAGTGTGCAAGGTAATTAGATGACGGCTAATCTAACCCAGTTACTGGAAATGGGAAGACTGGCACAGGGGTAATGGCAAGGTAGATGTAGACGTAGACTTGGTAGATGTAGGTAGACCTGGTAGATGTAGATTGTCAAGGACACCCCAGGTAAAAGAAAATGGAACTTTAGGATAACGGGAAAGGAGGGATTGTCCTATATAATGAAAGAGGGAAAGAGAGAGGGTGAGAAAGACTGGGGTGGGGGGGGGGTTGTGACCCAAGTAACGGAGAAGTGTAGTTCTGTCTGACGCAGGTAACGGCAGACAGAGAGAGAGAGCTGGTGTGGTGTTGCACCAGCCATGCAACACTGTAGAGAGAGAACAAGGAGCTCCTTGTGTTCCTCGCGAGCAGTTGAGCCGGAGTCGTTGCTCTACCTAGGAACAGTAGTCAACAGTAACGGGACGTCTCGTGTTCGTAAAACATGAACAGCTGTTTCGTGTAAACATTGTAGCGGAAGAGGGGGTTACAGCTTCGTTACCAGGGGCCAATGGGAGGGGTGCAGGTAGGCCCTGGTAACGGGAGAGTGGAGGCTGGCCCCCTGGTAATGGATGAGAGGCTTGAGGGCTGGTCCGTGTATAGAGAAGATGAAGGAAAGGGAAGGGAAGGAAAAGGGAAGGAAGGGAGGAAGGGTTGCATAAGGTAAGATGGCAGCTGGTAGGTAGTCTCTCGAGTTCCCTGGGCCGCATTGCAGGGTCATTTATGCCTGTCGGAGAGGAGGGGAGATAATGGTATCCCACACCTGTTCATACGGTCTACCTGAGGAGTGCATCCTTGCTGGGGGCTGGGCCATCTGGCCACTTTCCTGTCGCCCTTCTGCCTTTGACCCTTATTGAGATTCATGTTGGTCAGTTACCTGAGGGTCTGACTGTCCCTGCCACAGCATCCAGCTCCATCTGGGATGCTACGTCCTCTCCCATCTAAGATGCTGCATCTATACCTACCTGGTATATGATATTTTCACCTTAACTTGGTACGCTGCTTCAACTCCCACGTGAGATACCTTAATCAGTACTACCAGGGAAGCTGCATCCAGTACCACATTGGATGCTGCGTCCACTCCTACCTGGGATGCTGTAACTTCTCTTATCTGAGAGTCTGCATCTGCTCCCATCTGGGATTCTGCATCATCTACCCACCTGGTGTGTTGCATCCACTACGTCTGTTAATATTTTGCCTACAAGATCCAGACATTAGTGACTGCAACTAACCCTGAGAGCAGTGGCGTTTTGGTGATTGACAGTGACATGTGGCATTTTAACGAGTGACAGATGATGCTTTAGTGACCGACAGGCGGTGTCCTCAGATTAGATGCTCTAGGATAGTTTGATGATGAGGTCCATCTTGTGCCCCCACTGATGATGACATTGTGACACTGATGAGGTCCATCTTGTGCCCCCACTGATGATGACATTGTGACACTGATGAGGTTCATCTTGTGCCCCCACTGATGATGACATTGTGACACTGATGAGGTTCATCTTACGCCCCCACCGATGATGACATTGTGACACTGATGAGGTCCATCTTGTGCCCCCACTGATGATGACATTGTGACACTGATGAGGTTCATCTTGTGCCCCCACTGATGATGACATTGTGACACTGATGAGGTCCATCTTGTGCCCCCACTGATGATGACATTGTGACACTGATGAGGTTCATCTTACGCCCCCACTGATGATGACATTGTGACACTGATGAGGTCCATCTTGTGCCCCCACTGATGATGACATTGTGACACTGATGAGGTCCATCTTGTGCCCCCACTGATGATGACATTGTGACACTGATGAGGTTCATCTTGTGCCCCCACTGATGATGACATTGTGACACTGATGAGGTTCATCTTACGCCCCCACTGATGATGACATTGTGACACTGATGAGGTCCATCTTGTGCCCCATAGATGATGACATTATTGTGTCCCATTGATGTCAAGGTCGTTAAAGGTACAATGATTGTTGTTTATGACATATAACACAAAACATGATTAAATTATCTTTAATCGAATTTATTAAAGTTAAGTGCAAAGTCATAAGGATGGGGGCAAGAGTTAGGAGGTCAAAGAGACAACATATGGTGGAATCTTACAGGGTCAGTGAGAGAGAAGGATATTACAGTAGATATTACTCACAAGCATGTACTCACACCCAGGTATGCACACACACACACACACGCACCCCCCCCCACACACACAGGCACACAATCTGAAATTTAATCAGAGATCTAAGCCAGCAAAGCAACAAAGTGCTTTGGTTGTGGCGAAACTATAGAAATAACAGGACACTTGAGAGCAGAGAAAGATACCAGAGTGCCAGGAATGAGAAGAGAGGCAGAAGGGCAATACGAAAATGACATAGCAAGCAAGGCAACGACTCAACCTAAATTGCTGCACAGCCACATCAGGAGAAAAACCAACAGTGAAGAAACAGGTAATGAAACTGAGGCTAGGGACAGACAGATTCATCACAAGGAAGAGTGCAAGGAAGGAACAAGGAAGTGTGCGAGGAACTGAATAAAAAATTCCAGGAGGTCTTCACATTAGAACAAGAAGAAGTTCCAGACATAAGAAAGGGAATAGTTAACCAGGCACCACTAGAAGAGTTTGGGATTACCAGAGGGGAAAATGTAAGGTAATGAAACTAGTCGGTGGAAACAGGAGACCAGACACAGGATACCAAATGAGAGATGAAGTTCTTCATGAAACGGACAGAGAGAAAGATCTTGGAGTTGATATCACACCAAACTTGCCTCCTGAATCCCACATAAAAAGAATAACATCTGCAGTGTATGCGAGGCTGGCTAACATCAGAACTACTTTCAGGAACCTGTGTAAGGAATCATTCAGAATCTTGTATACCACATATGTAAGACCAATCCTGGAGTATGCGACCCAAGCATGGAGCCCGTACCTTGTCAAGCACAAGACGAAGCTGGAAAAAGTTTAGAGGTATGCCACTAGGCTAGTCCCAAAACTAAGAGGCATGAGTTAAGAGGAAAGACTGCGTGAAATGCACCTCACGACACTGGAAGACAGAAGAGTAAGGGGAGACATGATTACTAGCTATAAAAATCTCAGAAGAATTGACAGGGTAGATAAGGATAAACTGTTTAACACAGGTGGTACGTGAATAAGGGGACACTGGTGGAGACTGAGTACCCAAATGAGCCACAGGGACGTTGGAAGAACATTTTCAGTGCCAGAGTAGTTAACAGGTGGAATGCATTAGGCAGTGATGTGGTGGAAGCTGACTCCATACTCAGTTTCAAATGTAGATATGAGAGAGCCCAGTAGGCTCAGGAATCTGTACACCAGTTGATTGATCGTTGAGAGGCGGGACCAAAGAGCCAGAGTTTAAATCCCGCAAGCACAACTAAGTGAGTACAACTAGGTGAATACACATACACTCACAGCCCCGGTGCATACACTGTACACTTACACCCAGATAGGTACATAAACACATCCAGATGAACACACACACACACACACACACACACACACACACACACACACACACACACACACACACACACACACACACACACAATTGCACACACACTTCTCACTGTAACACGAGAACAGTTGAACAGCATAACAGCATAAAAGAGGAACAGTTCCGGTCACGTCAACACCCAATCTTTCAGTAGACAATGAGAACTCTCACCTTTGGATGCTATCAAATCCCACCGCTGCCACCATTATAACAAGTTTATGTAGAAGCCACCATTATGGATTTAGATGCAAACCCACAATAAATAATGAACAGATCTTATATGTAGCCAGCATATAGGAAGAGAGGGAATAGGGAGAGAGAGTGGGAGAATAGAGAGAATGAAATAAGTGGAAGAGATTGAGAAAGTGGGAGGGGAAGAGATAGAGGGAAAAGGAAAGAGATTTAGTGGGAAGACTTGATGTATGCACTTTCTAGGTGGCAAGAGTCATGGCCCCTTTCAACTCGAATAGCCCTTATCCACTTAGTGTTCACTTTGGAAGGGAGTGAATGGAATCATAAGCTCTCAACACTGAAGTAATCATCAATTGACCTAGACTCCCTCCGGGAAGAATAAATGTCAATTAGGTCAAGGACGATCAGCTCACTAGTACTCGAGACAGGTACAGTTAACACACAAGGGTGTTAAGAGTTTCAATGTTAGTTTAATTACTATATTAATTATATAGTTCCCTATATGAGGCAAACAGAATTGATGCAAGTGGTAAGGATGAGAGAGTAGTACTTATGAGTATAATGATCTATGTGAGTTTCTTTATCCTCACAAGTCTATGCACCACATCCCTCCAAGCCACACCCAGTCACACCCAGTCACACCCAGTTCACACCCAGTCACACCCAGTTCACACCCAGTCACACTCTGCTTCCATCTTTTACACAACTGGTGCAGGCTGTGCAATATAGTGTGATGTCTATTGATCTAGACTAGTGATCACAGGTAGATTAACAAGGCTGCAACATATCAGACATCACTATCTCTTTATGCACTTGACCCGGTCTGATCTGACCCCTCCATTGGCGCGAGATCTACTTTCCTCTTGACACACACACACACACACACACACACACACACACACACACACACACACACACACACACACTCACACACACACTCACACTCACACTCACACTTAGGGAGGCATACACGCTCGCTCAAGCTCTCACAAATACAAAAAAACACCGGATATGCGCACTTTTCAATGTGACATAATTTGTTGTATGACTCAGACCTTCAGTCTTGTCTTCATAATATGGCAACAATGCGTGTTGTTGCTAACACAAAATAGTTTGTTGCAAATTATGAAAGTTTCATCCAACTAGTTGCAAGTGAAACAAAGTGACTTCTCCTCCCTCATTCTCCATTCCCTCAGCGTGCGCGCGCGTGCGCGCACACACACACACACACACACACACACACGCACACAGAGTGTCAGAGTGGTTGACAAATGGAATGCATTAGGAAGTGATGTGGTGGAGGCTGAGTCCATACACAGTTTCAAGTGTACATATGATAGAGCCCAGTAGGCTCAGGAATCTGTAGACCTGTTGATTGACGGTTCAGAGACGGGACCAAAGAGCCAGAGCTCAACCCCCGCAAATACAACCAGGTGAGTACAACTAGGTGAGTACACACACACACACACACACGGGTGGTACCCGAACAAGGGGGACACAGGTGGAAACTGAGTACCCAAATGAGCCACAGGGACGCCAGAGAGAACTACTTCAGTGTCAGAGTAGTTAACAGGTGGAATGCATTAGGCAGTGATGTGGTGGAGGCTGACTCCATACACAGTTTCAAATGTAGATATAATAGAGCCCAGTAGGCTTAGAAATCTGTACACCTCTTGATTAACAGTTGAGAGGCGGGACCAAAGAATCAGAGCTCAACCCCCGCAAGCACTACTATGTGAGTAGGAAAGAGCCCTGGAAACACAAACCGAAACTGTCTCTATTTTCCGCTTGTTACAACTTGTAATAAAGTTGTTACATCTTGGCTTAACGTGTTTATGACGTATTAGAACGTTGTTACAATTTGCTATATTGGTTGTTATAACTGGTTAGGAGGTGTTAAAACTTGTTCGAACGTTGTACCATCGTCGTAGTTTCAGTGTGTGTTTGGCGGGAGGAGACCACAAGGCATATGGGAACAATGTAATATAGAGTTTACAAAGTGGAGAAAAAGATAATGTTTTAAATACGAAATATCAGCTCCACAGGGCGCTGGTTGAAGCTAAAGACAGATAAACCACAGAGACGTTCTATAAAATAGTTCTATAAAAACTATAGAGTTCTATAACAAAATAGAACATACAACAGTAGGAGATTATTTAGGGGAAATTTAATAAGAAGCTTCAAACGAAAATAAGACGAGAAACAGGAGGAAAACAACTCAAAATTATTGAGTTAATTGACAAACAAAGTCAAGTCAAACAATTGCTAACTGTTACCCGTTAGTATTCAGTCTCCATAGCTAAATCATGGTGAATTAAATGAAAGATTTGAGCAGTTCAAATTACACACACAATATATGTATTTATATTAATATATATGAAGATCTATTCAAATTTAGAGGCAAGATGCTTACGGCTAGCATCACCCAATTTTTCACAATAACTCCTGTTGGGTATATGCCCTGCATTAGTGGGGTCAGGGGTTGGAATCAATGAAAATAATTCCAAATAACACATCCCCAAACCGAACTCCACGACGAATCTCACTGTAACATTATGGCTCGACTGTGATAATTTTGCTTTTCTATTCCTCATGTTATATAGGAAACCTGTATGAGCTAATCACGCCAAAATTAACAAAAAATAATAATACCTGCCATTTAAAGCTTGAATCAAATTTTATATCAAGATATTTTAGTCCTAAACATTCAGGATTGGATTGTGCTCATCGTACATATTGTACCGACTATATGTAGGGTGTTACATAGTGTTATTAAAGATATTACGGGGGAAGGGAGAGGAAAAGGGAGAGAAATAGTTACCCGATAACACACAAGGATGCGTGGGTTAATATGTTAGTTAGCACTTGGAAAGCAATGGGCAGGATGGGGGAAAGATTGGGTGTAGGGGTACCCTGTGGTGATGATAATGGGGGTCCCTTTGCCATCGTGTCAAGTGGTACTCTTCTCAATGATGCCAATACCGACCCCACCCATGTTTGGCACCCACCAAACACCAATTACAGTAAAAAAAGTTATATATATATATATATATATATATATTTTATATATATATATATATATATATATATATATTTTATATATATATATATATTTTATATATATATATATATATATATATATATATATATATATATATATATATATATATATATATATATATATATATATGTACTTGCGCACACTTAACATGTTAGATAATGACGCTTCCAATAGTACATTATTTTAATACTAAACCCTAAGTGCAAGAGCAAGGGAATTCCCATTAAGGTTAAATGAAAATTCTTGCGGAGAACCTTCGTCAATTTTCGTTTGGCCGGAGGGCGAGAGCGTTGCTAGAGCAGATTATTAAGTCCCGCTGGACCTTCCCGTACCTCTGGTACCTCTGGTACCTCTGGTACCTCTGGTTTAGGAAGCGAGACTTGTACACTTGGCAAAGTAAGAGAAGAATACCGCTACTGAGCTAACTGATTCCTATTGTGGATCTCCACAGAAGAAAATACTCATATGAAATATGCAGGCGATGAGTCACAATAACGTGGCTAAAGTATGTTGACCAGACCACACACACTAGAAGGTGAAGGGACGACGACGTTTCGGTCCGTCCTGGACCATTCTCAAGTCGATTGTGACACAATCGACTTGAGAATGGTCCAGGACGGACCGAAACGTCGTCGTCCTTTCACATTCTAGTGTGTGGTCTGGTCAACTCATATGAAATAATCATCTGTTTTCTCTCACATTACATCTAATACAGAGTTACATTCCTTCGCTCATAGGTTTAATTCCTTAAGGCATCAGCAAAGGTTTTATATAGTATTTGTGTACGTGAACGTTGCTGATTGTATCAACTGGCCTAGGAAGTGAATCTTTTTTATGGTTGATATAACCCCGATCCTGTCTCTTGACATCCACATCAGTACAATATCATCAGCGGCATGCGCGAGACTGGCTAACATTAGAACTGCCTTTAGAACTATCTGTAAAGAATCATTTAGAACCTCGTGTGTTAATTTGTGGCTCAGAATGTGAACACGAAGCATTTAAACTCGAGAACCAGACAAGGAAAAACTTGTATTTGTATTGAAACACTTGAAAGACACTTGAAAGACACTTGAAAGACACTTGAAAGACACTTGAAAGGAATGTATTTACTATTAATAAGTTTTATTTTGATTTTTATCAAGCTCAAGTTCTCAGCACTGATCCTCCAACTGAATCTACATGACAGGTTAAAGAATATTAATTCTGAAGTCCCTTGGTTTACCTAGTATTTCACTGGAAGAATTATCATACACTGAATATGATTTAAATCTACAAACCTAGCAAACTTCGGGTGGATATTTAGTGTCATTAAACAAATCCCTAAATGTACTGTAAATGTCCCTATATGGTGAATACAATGATATGAATAAAACATTGGACTAATGAGACTGTACAAGGTCTATATTAGCCCATACGACGTAATTTCTATTCATACTCAACCAAGTTCATTCCCTTACATGTCTGACCTACACTTGAAACAAACCCACCGATCACATATCTATTACGTTATACGGTAATTTGTTCCTTAAATCGACAACCCTATTTCCAAATCGATGTTTACCAAGATTTGTTCTCACTCTAACCTATTCCAATCTGTATCCAAAGATTTCGTGTTCTGAGATGAAATATTTAAAAACTTATTGATATCCCCATTAATAAATTCTTTTATTCCTGTACATCAATACTGTCACTTTTTATTCTTCATCTTCCCATGCCAGAGGACGGGTGTTCGAGCCTCCTAGTGCCCAAAGTGAATGAAATGTCACAAATGAGTTGTAACGCTACTGAAATGTTACCATAGTAACTTTCACCACAAGAAGCACTGCTGTTATGCAGGCGATGAGTCACAATAACGTGGCTAAAGTATGATGACCAGACCACACACTAGAAAGTGAAGGGACGACGACGTTTCGGTCCGTCCTGGACCATTCTCAAGTCGAAACGTCGTCGTCCCTTCACATTCTAGTGTGTGGTTTGGTCACTGCTATTATTGTTCAATTACGGTAACACTGTAATAGTTACTGTAACTTGTAATCCTGTAGGCTGTAATAATTACATTGAGATAACCCCCCAAACAACTGGGGATTTGTCTACCCTCGCAGCAGAAAATGCCCCAAAACCAGTTATCTGTCTGAGATTGGGAGAAATGACCAAGATACTAAATATATCTTTACATTACACGTAAAACAAATAATGCCGCCTTCACTTCTCCTGAAACTTTGATAATTAAAGGCTAAGTGGCTCGGGAGGAGACCAGTCTACGAATACCAAGGGTTTGGGAACTTAATCTTTAATAACTTAGATTACTGGATGACGATTACTTCATGAATGGAATTCCTTTTCAATTGCCTTGATGAATTACAAGGGGAAAACATTTCCTCATGAACAAGATCTAAGATTTCGAATTAATCAAAGGGGGAAAAAATATATAAAATAATTATCTGTAAATAGATAATTTACAGTAACTTTATTTATTAATGCAACAATTAACTAATCCTTAAGCTAGTGACATCCTATTTTAGAGGTATGGGATAATGGGCTATAAATTGTACAGGGAACTCACACAGACCAGGTATCAACCAGGTATCAACCAGGTATCAACCAGGTATCAACCAGGTATCAACCAGGTATCAACCAGGTATCAACCAGGTATCAACCAGACAAATACCTTCATACTACTTTCTCAGCTGATGTTAGTGGTCTCCTGGTTGAATACAAACCCCTTCTCAGCACCCCCCCCCCCAAGATCACCCTCTCTCTCTCAGCACCCCCAAGATCACCCCCTCTCTCTCAGCACCCCCAAGATCACCCCCTCTCTCTCAGCACCCCCAAGAATCACCCCCTCTCTCTCAGCACCCCCAAGAATCACCCCCTCTCTCTCAGCACCCCGAAGATCACCCCCTTTCTCTCAGCACCCCCAAGATCACCCTCTCTCTCTCAGCACCCCCAAGATCACCCACTCTCTCTCAGCACCCCCAAGAATCACCCCCTCTCTTTCAGCACCCCCAAGATCACCCCCTTTCTCTCAGCACCCCCAAGATCACCCTCCTCTCTCTCAGCACCCCCAAGATCACCCCCTCTCTCTCAGCACCCCCAAGATCACCCCCTCTCTCTCAGCACCCCCAAGATCGCCCTCTCTCTCTCTCAGCCCCTCCAAGATCACCTCCCTCTCTCTCAGCACCCCTAAGATCACCCTCTCTCTCTCAGCCCCCCCAAGATCACCCCCCTCTCTCTCTCAGCCCCCCAAGATCACCCCCTCTCTCTCAGCCCCCCAAGATCACCCCCTCTCTCTCAGCACCCCCCTCTCTCTCAGCACCCCCCCCAAGATCACCCCCCTCTCTCTCAGCACCCCCAAGAACACCCCCTCTCTCTCTCTCAGCCCCCCCCAAGATCACCCCCCTCTTTCTCAGCACCCCCAAGATCACCCCCTCTCTCTCAGCCCCCCAAGATCACCCCCCCCTCACTCTCAGCACCCCCAAGATCACCCCCCTCTTTCTCAGCACCCCCAAGATCACCCCCCTCTTTCTCAGCACCCCCAAGATCACCCCCTCTCTCTCAGCCCCCCAAGATCACACCCCCCCCTCACTCTCAGTACCCCCAAGATCACACTAACTGTACTTTTGTTTCGTATGCTTCAGGGTGGAGTTCTGTCTCCACCTCTCTCAGTCTCTCCTGCTCTCTAGGCCTCCACCCAATCAGCTGAAACCAGGCCTAAGGTTCTGGCACTCTCGTCTAATGCCAAGTCATGCCTGGCTCTTGTCCATTGACAACCACTTATAACTCCATAGGTGGAGTTTTCTCACGAAAACTGAATATTACCAAAGGCTACAGAGGGGAAGACCCGCCAGGCCTGCAGAGGGGGACGTACCAGGTCTCTCTTTGATTTGAAACCACAGTAAAACCTGCGGTTTTACTGTCCAGAGAAGATGGAGAACAATTAAAGACATTGACTTCCAACCACGAGATGAGAGCCGTTGAGACATACCAAACCATGTAATGTTGGAGGCCAGTTTCTTAGCGCCAGACTCAATCAACTTTGCAGGGTGAAGGGTCTGGGGTACGGGAGGGTCATAGTCTACTTCCCTACCACAAAATCGGTGGAAAGTGGCTGGCCGAGTCCCTAAATTTCTTGACACGAAAAGGAACATATATTCAGCATTACATTTTCTGAGACACAGGGAGAGGGAATGACAGGGGGGGGGGAGGGGAGAGAGCCGGGGAGTTAAGGAGAGGGAGATAGGAAGAGACTGGGAGGAAGAGGAGGCGAGGGTGGAACAGAGTGAGAGAGATGGGAGAGGGCTGAGACAGAGAGGGGAAGGGTGAAAAAGAGACATGAGTAACCTATCTAGTTGACCAGACCACACACTAGAAGTTGAAGGGACGACGACGTTTCGGCCCGTCCTGGACCATTCTCAAGTTGATTGTGATCGACACAATCGACTTGAGAATGGTCCAGGACGGACCGAAACGTCGTCGTCCCTTCAACTTCTAGTGTGTGGTCTGGTCAACATACTTCAGCCACGTTATTGTGACTCATCTCCTGCAACCTATCTAGTATTCTCTCTCCTTCCGTCACCTCCCGTTCTCTCTGCCTTTCTTCCCTCCCATTTCCTAAGCCTCTTTCCCCTCCCACACTCTCTCTCTCCCTCTCTTCATCTCACGCTTCCATTCTCCCTCTTTCCTGCTCTCTCTCTCTCCAAGTGGGCAAACATTCTCGTGTAACATTCTGTCAACGTTGGATCGACATTTAATAAACATTATTAACGTTAATTCGATTAAAAAAATCTATAAACACATTCAGATACATCTGCACTCGAGCAGCTGCTCCTAGACTTTATGAAGGGGGGAGTACAGTGTATGTGTATGTGTGTGTGTGTGTGTGTGTGTGTGTGTGTGTGTGTGTGTGTGTGTGTGTGTGTGTGTGTGTGTGTGTCAAGAACTTTAGTTACGTGATGTTAAAAATCCCCATCACACAGGATGGTTAGTCATACAGGGCCAGGTGATCAGTAGTCTGCACTGGCAAACTCTGAGGCATTATGAGGATATCAAGAACACGAGTTAATAAAGTAATTGCAAAGCTCCAAGTACGTCATAGCAGGGGGGTCTGAATGGTCTAATAACTGGGCATTCAATAAAGTAGTGTGTGAGAGATCATGCCTCAGTTCCTGCTCAAATTAGATTGCACCTGGAGTGCTCAGGATTGGGAGATTTGTCACCTGTAGCCACCTGCCACAGGTAACGGTAGCTGCCTGCCACAGGTAACAGTAGCCACCTGCCACAAGTAACGGTAGCCACCTACCACAGGTAACGGTAGGCACCTGCCACAGGTAACAGTAGCCACCTGCCACAGGTAACAGTAGCCACCTGCCACAGGTAACAGTAGCCACCTGCCACAGGTAACAGTAGCCACCTGCCACAGGTAACAGTAGCCACCTGCCACAGGTAACAGTAGCCACCTGCCACAGGTAACAGTAGCCACCTGCCACAGGTAACAGTAGCCACCTACCACAGGTAACGGTAGCTACCTACCACAGGTAACGGTAGGCACCTGCCACAAGTAACAGTAGCCACCTGCCACAGGTAACAGTAGCCACCTGCCACAGGTAACAGTAGCCACCTGCCACAAGTAACAGTAGCCACCTGCCACAAGTAACAGTAGCCACCTGCCACAGGTAACGGTAGCCACCTGCCACAAGTAACAGTAGCCCAAACTGATCCTGGCAACCACTGTGTCACACAGTCTGGTGGACGTTTTGTGCTGCCCATAAACATAGGCTTTAGATTTAAACAGATCATAGTTTTTATATTAATGTTTTAGGCCTTTGCGAGGCTGTAAAGCCTCCTTTATTAGACCAGAATGTTTAGAACACTATAGTCTTACCAGAGATAGGGGATCTCTTATCTTGAGGTTATCTTGAGATGATTTCGGGGCTTTTTAGTGTCCCCGCGGCCCGGTCCTCGACCAGGCCTCCACCCCCAGGAAACAGCCCGTGACAGCTGACTAACACCCAGGTACCTATTTTACTGCTAGGTAACAGGGGCATAGGGTAAAAGAAACTCTGCCCATTGTTTCTCGCTGGGAAACCTAGATTTTGTTCACGCTAATTGTGCACAACAATGGCTGTACCATTATGGTGGGTTATATTTATGTAAGATTGTGCCCATAGACACATGCAGGTCGGCGTTCAATCCCCGACCGTCCAAGTGGTTGGGCACCATTCCTTCCCCTTCCCCCCGTCCCATCCCATATCCTTATCCTGACCCCTTCCCAGTACTATATAGGCGTAATGGCTTGGCGCTTTCCCCCTGATAGTTCTTTCCTTCCCTCTCGATGCTGATCTTCCAGAAGTCTTCAAATACTTAAAAGTAGACGTTGAATCACAGACAAATATTCCTGTTTTTGTAGGTGCTTGGTAGCTTGTTTCAGTGAAGCTAGTTCTGATTGTGAAAAGTTCAGCCAATGGTTTAACCTGACATTAATAGTCCATGTGTAACTACAGGGTGCTGCGGTCTGTCTTACCTATGACTGGACTGAACCAACAGTAGATACAGCAGCAGTTACCTACCTTGAGGCTACCTTGAGGTGCTTCCGGGGCTTAGTGTCCCCGCGGCCCGGTCGTCGACCAGGCCTCCTGGTTGCTGGACTGATCAACCAGGCTGTTAGTCAACCAGTTCGCGAGAGAATGAACGTGAGATCTTTCGTTTTTGAAAGAGGAAATTGTTTTAAGTGTGACAGCTTTAAGAAGAGCTTAAGATTCTCAGTGTCTTTCTTGGTGATGGTTGTGTCTGATACTTGAATGGTGGGCTACGGCTATAGCAACCAATAGAGGGAGCCGGTCGGCCGAGCTGACAGCACGCTGGACTTGTGATCCTGTCGTCCCGGGTTCGATCCCTGGCGCCGGCGAGAAACAATGGGCAGAGTTTCTTTCACCCTATGCCCCTGTTACCTAGCAGTAAAATAGGTACCTGGGTGTTAGTCAGCTGTCACGGGCTGCTTCCTGGGGGTGGAGGCCTGGTCGAGGACCGGGCCGCGGGGACACTAAAGCCCTGAAATCATCTCAAGATAACCTCAAGAAGATAACCTCCTGTTTGGATAGTACTTTCTATACATATGTGGGTCATTGTACATAGACCTCGTAGGGGGGGGGGCCTCGTAGCCTGGTGGATAGCGCGCAGGACTCGTAATTCTGTGCCGCGGGTTCGATTCCCGCACGAGGCAGAAACAAATGGGCAAAAGTTTCTTTCACCCTGAATGCCCCTGTTACCTAGCAGTAAATAGTTACCTGGGAGTTAGTCAGCTGGCTTCCTGGGGGTGGAGGGAGTTAGTCAGCTGGCTTCCTGGGGGTGGAGGCCTGGTCGAGGACCGGGCCGCGGGGACACTAAAGCCCCGAAATCATCTCAAGATAACCTCAAGATAGACGTGATAGACAATTCGAGTTTTGCAGAGTAACGGACAGAGGAGGTAACAGGCAGTTCAAATATACTAACTTTGCCACGGCCTAGTATATTGTATGTGCTAAATTAGTTTGAAGATTGCATTTGTCAGGAATTGGATTACTTATTTAGGCCTAGGATAGGCTGGGTTAGGTTAATGGTTTGTTCTTAAGAATTCCTCTAGCACATTTGTTTTTCATTCAACAGTCTATACCTTGTACCAACCATTGCAAGTAGCTATAGGTGCAATAATTGTTGGAGAATAAGTCGGTTTATTCCTACACATAGATCAAATCCGTACTTCAACCCAAGTAGGGAAGTTTGCTAAATAAAACTCTATCAACAATAAAGAGTTGAAGATTTCAACACCAATGCTGATGGACTGCCAAACGAAGCAGTTGAAGTCAAAGAAAGAATAAATCCACAAGGGTCCTGACGAGGGTTCGAATCTACGTCCGAGAGGATCCCAGACGCTACCTTAAGCGACTGAGCTACGACATGGTTAAAAAGAATTGCAACCGGGAAATCATCCTGATCTACCCCGAGGTCCTGTAGCCTCTCCGAGACACAAACGAGGGTTTTACGCAAACAGGGACTGGACGGTAGAGCGACGATCTCGCTTCATACAGATCGGCGTTCAATCCCCGACTGTCCAAGTGGTTGGGGCACCATTCCTTCCTTCCCATCCCATCCCAAATCCTTATCCTGACCCCTTCTCAGTGCAATATAGTCGTAATGGCTTAGCGCTTTCCCTTGATAACTCCTTCCTAACTCCCCCCCATACATCGTTTGTTCATTTGATGCGTCACGCTATTGGGATTACTGTGTGTCAAAGAAAGAGTTTCTGAGAGGAGACATGACATGTGAACAGGCTTTTATTGAGACGAGAACCTACTACACGGTGATTCACGAATCACGTGAATCATTTTATCATTAGATGAACACAAGATGGTGATGATTGTGGTCTACAATCTCTGAGAACAGCAAAGCAGATGAAGACAAAATTTAAAACATCAACATTTCCACTTATATATCCCCCCAACGAGCAAGGAAACAACCCACAAACTGGAGAAGAAAACTGATAATAACAAAAGTCTTAAAAAATGGAAAGCAAAGTACTTAGAAGGCAGACCAAAGACGGAGCAACGGTTACATAAACGGTACAAAGCAACTTTCCGATTCAACAAGATGAGGAGATAAGAAAGAGGAGATAAGAAAGAGGAGATAAGAAAGAGGAGACAAGAAAGAGGAGACAAGAGGAGGACACTGCAGGAGGTCTATTGACCCACCCAAAAGCCACACTTTTATACCAAATCCACTTGGTTGGTAGAGCGACAGTTTAGCTTTATGCAGGTCGGCGTTCGATCCCCGACCGTCCAAGTGGTTCGGCACCATTCCTTCCCGTCATCCTATTCCAAACCGTTACGCTCATCCACTCATTTTGGTATATAGTCGTAATGGCTTAGCGCTTTTTCCTGATAATTACATTACCTTAAACTGAATCAAAGTCATGTGCATGTCTAACCTACGCTTGAAACAATCTAGAGAACCTAAGTTTATTATGTTACAATCACAATCCTTTTTTTTTATTAACTAGTATTCGACGAGGCATTTTCTTGATCATTACTCATCGGGTTTAGCATACATTGTTGCTATAGTAATTTGTGTTAATCTTGAGGTTATCTTGAGATGATTTTGAGGCTTTTTTTTAGTGTCCCCGCGGCCCGGTCCTCGACCAGGCCTCCACCCCCAGGAAGCAGCCCGTGACAGCTGACTAACACCCAGGTACCTATTTTACTGCTAGGTAACAGGGGCATTCAGGGTGAAAGAAACTTTGCCCATTTGTTTCTGCCTCGTGCGGGAATCGAACCCGCGCCACAGAATTACGAGTCCTGCGCGCTATCCACCAGGCTACGAGGCCCTAATGTATTAACCCCCCTTACACAGTCGATTAAGGCAGCGTCTGGGTTCCTCTCGGACGCAGGTTCGAACCCTCGACACGGCCCTTGTGGATTTATTAACCCCCTTATTAAGGTCAATACCCCTCCAATGTTAAACACTCTTCATTCTTACGAATACTTAATTCATGTCGTTCCTTATTCTTTCTAGAGAATGTAAATTGAGATATCTTAATTGATCCTTCTCCATAAGAGAGGAGGTTATCTTGAGATGATTTCGGGGCTTAGCGTCCCCGCGGCCCGGTCTTCGACCAGGACTCCTTTTTGTTACACCCCCCCCCCCTGGAAGCAGCCCGTAGTAGATATCTAACTCCCAAGTACCTATTTGCTGCTAGGTGAACAGGGGCAGCAGGGTGAGATAAACTCTGCCCATTTGTTTCCGCCTCTACCGGGAATCGAACCCGGAACCTTAGGACTACGAGTCCCAAACACTGTCCACTCAGCTGTCAGGCCCCTAAATCCTGGGAATAGGTTCGTTATCCTTCTCTCTACCATTTAATTTTTTTTTTTTAAGAATTATTAACTCATTCTACAGCATGGTTCCCTAAAACAGAACTCAGTATAATTTTAACAAGGCCTAGTTAGTGCAAAATAATGTTGCAAACTTGCAATATAAGATGTCTTATTACTAACAATTTCTGTAATGAATTCTAGCATCAAATTTTCCTTATTTCAATTATTTACGTATTTCTTGGTTAACAGCGGAAGTTCTTAATAACGACTGGTTCAGCTGTGAGGTTATCTTGAGATGATTTCGGGGCTTTAGTGTCTCCGAGGCCCGGTCCTCGACCAGGCCTCCACCCCGCAGGAAGCAACCCGTGACAGCTGACTAACACCCAGGTACCTATTTTACTGCTAGGTAACAGGGGCATAGGGTGAAAGAAGCTCTGCCCACTGTTTCTCACCGGCGCCCGGGATCGAACCCAGGATCACAGGATCACAAGTCCTGCGTGCTGTCCGCTTGGCCGACCGGCTCCCAACCGACCCCCATGATTCTTGATAATACTGGAATATTGAAGACAAAAAGAGAGATTGACGTTATGACATTTGGTCATGTCTTCGTGTTCAAAGTCTCGTAAGATAAAATGTTTAAAGTGGAACACATTCAAACTCAATCTAAGAAGTTTTAGAAAGAATTGAAAACTACCTCAAAATAGCACTATAATTGTGTATGCAAATATCATTAACCTATGCAGGCGATGAGTCACAATAACGTGGCTGAAGTATGTTGACCAGACCACACACTAGAAGGTGAAGGGACGACGACGTTTCGGTCCGTCCTGGACCATTCTCAAGGACAATCGTTCTGGACAATCGACTTGAGAATGGTCCAGGACGGACCGAAACGTCGTCGTCCCTTCAATTTCTAGTGTGTGGTCTGGTCAATCAATCATTAACCTATCTTTAGTATTCTCGTTTCAGTTCAGGGTAATTGGCCCCCCATCACTTGACCCTATGGTAGCCTCACCCGTAACCACCATTCAGCCTTGGGTATTAGGGTCGAGTCGGCTCTCTAGTCTCCCTAGCCTTTGGGTATTTGCATGATGAAAGCCCTCCAGATACTCCTAACCTTAGGTGTTAGGGCAGGGACGGTCCCTAGGATCGCCTCGCCTTCCCTATTAGCATGATAAAAATCCCTAGAATTCCCTGGCCTTGGGCTCAAAAACCCTAGACTGTGATCATCACTAGTTATGGTAATCAGTAGCTATGATCACTATCTGAGATCATCACTAGCAACCTTCAGAATAACCACACTCCATCTCTGATCATAAACAGCATCTCCATTTGCCTCAGTTATCATTTATCAAACACACTAACACATCTAGACCTTCCTTTCAGTTATCCTTTCAGTTATTATTCAGTAATTGTTCCCTTGCTTTGTAGGACTTAGTCAGGTCAACCTCTGGAGGATTATTAAGACCACTCCAGTTCCCTGTTGGCCAGCCAGAAATATTCTTTGGATTTTTAACGTAGTCCAGGACTTCAGTAAACTCTAAAAGGTATATATACCGAGAAGTAGGGTAAGATGAATATATTTCCTATAGTTCCTATAACTATAAAAGAGCCAATACTCATAGATTACGTGTCTATATAACTCATTGGCAATAGTCACTCTGAACTAAATTCCCACGTGTTCAATTTCGCTACTGTTTGCTCTCACAAGTTTGAGTTGAAAGAGTAACAATTATACAAAAAGTCTTATAGTTATCTTCCTAGTAGCTACAATAACTCTATAATGGCATTATAATCCTTGTTACTTTCTGGCTATCATCTGAGGATAATGTGAGAAGATCTGTGTACCACGTCCAAGCCCAGGAGAGTCAGGACACTTTTCTGTGGCTCATTATTGATTTTTTTCCTCTCGAACCATCTACTCTGGGGTGAATGACCCACAAAAATGCCCGTGTAACTATTAGACTTTGTTGTAAGTGGTGAAATAATGTTAAGATTCTGTGAATATTTAACTGCAAGAATTTGAAAAAGGTGTGTGTGTGTGTGTGTGTGTGTGTGTGTGTGTGTGTGTGTGTGTGTGTGTGTGTGTGTGTGTGTGTCTCGGATTTGATGAAAAAACAGCCCAAATCGCACCACGAGTGTTGCCGGGGATTGGTTGGTCAAGGAGTTCCTGTAGTGAGCTCCTGGACGAACCAATCCTCATAGCCAATCGCTGGTGCAGTGGTATTGGTACTGTGTACGCCAGACGGTGAGTCCTCGTAATGCAGGTTCGAATCCTGGTGATCAGAATTTTGAGGCTCCTAGGGCCCGAGAAAAAAAAAGGAAAAAAAATATATATATATTATATATATTTTTTTTATATATAGAAGGGTATATTAAAAGTATATATAAGGGTATATATAAAAGGATATTATATATATATATATATATATATATATATATATATATATATATATATATATATATATATATATATATATATAATAGGCCACATTGCCTAATAAGCCGAGTTTTCCTTAAGTTACATATTTTTCAAACAAAAAATTCTTATGGAATGATAAAACTTTTCATTACATTAAATATGATTTCAAATTTTTTTAGTTAAAACTAACATAAATTTGACAAAAACTAACCTAACTGAACCTAACATATTTAAGTCAGTAATTCATGTTAATATTATTTATTGGAATAAACCAATTTTACAAGAAAATTTTTAAAATAAGGAAAATAATTCGACCTGTTAGGCAAATTGGGCCCTAACAGGACTAGTGATTTTCTTGGCCTAGTATGCAATGTACGATGTGCCTAACAGGCAGAATGATTTTCATTATTTTCAATTTATTTTCTAACAATAATAATATGTTATCTTAGGTATATGCATTATTGACTTGGTTATGTTAGGTTAGAATAGGTTTGGATAGGGTAGGGTAGGTTAGGTTAGGTTAGGTTTGGATAGGGTAGGGTAGGTAGGCTAAATTTAATCAAATTTCTGTTTTAGTTATGACTCAAATAACATAAAATTGCAATCACATACAAAAAAAACTATCATTTCACAAGAAAAAAATGTGGAAAAATGGTAACATTTCACGAAAATTCGGCTTGCTAGGCAACTCTGGTTGTTAGCTGCGACATATGCAACCACAAGGGTTCATGGTCAACAATTTCATCAAATACAGTGAGCAACGGAAAATACAGTATCATACAGTGAGCCAGAATAGGCTCCTGTATTTTTGCCATTAGTTGCAAATTCAAAACACAGTCTTCTCTCGTATGAAATATTTGAATAAGTATTTTCAATAACGAGTAGAAGTTTCTAATTTTCTCTCCGTTTCTTCAACAAGGTAGTTCTATAAACTTCAACTAGTCTCAAAATATCTTCATATCGTTCCATCAACCTGAATTAGTTCCAGCTAACTCAGCAAATCCCACCAAAATCAACTTATCCCAACAATCTCAAATAGTTTTGGCAGCCTCGAATAGCTCAACAGACTCAATTAGGTATATAACTAGCCCCAACAACCTCAACTAGGCACTTAACAAGTCCCCAACAATCTTAACTAGGCACATAACTAGTCCCCCAACAACCTCAACTAGTCCAACAACTTTAGCTTTAGCACCCTCAACTAGGCCCCATCAATCTCAACTAGTCTTTAACATCTACTAGACCCAATAACCTAGTCGCCCATCGCTACTGCTATCTATAAAATGATACAGCATATACCTATTTCTGGCAGAAATGTCATATTTTCAATTAAATCCACAACCATGAAATCCAGTAGAAAAAACAACCCATCACCTCTAGCTTACCAGCCGTTCAACAGATCTATTGTGGCAGCTACTTTTCCATTGCAGCCCCGTTCATATTGACAATTACCTCACATGCGAACGGCTCCATATACCACTTTATTGCCGCCAAGATGCAAAAAAAGAATCTTGAGAGAAGATGCAAAGGTTTCTGTTCCTGCGATAAATAGCTCTCAAGTGTGTCGAATATCACTGATAGCGTTCACATTAAGGCGAAACATTGGTATTCCAGCGGCGCGTTCACAGGCGGTGGGGGGACTTGCAATCTTGGAGAGGTGGACATCGCCGGGCGGGACACGTGGTTCTCCATCTCTGGCGTCGACTGTATAAACATACGCACTTCGACCATTGCGAGAAGGGGCAGTTCGCGCCATCTGTTAGTAGGCGTTGTTACTAGATTAGCTCAATGAAGAATATCGACCTGGTGCCGGTAGTCATGTTGCTGGCAGTGGTTGGGGGGCGGCCTGAGAGGTCATTCACCTATGACCTCAGGGGTCATGTCGGTAGGCAGCCATGGCGGCGACCGTGTGCTTGTGGTCGTGGTGGTCAGTGTCGAAAGCCTGCAAGAGCTGGCTGGCCGCTGCCCGTCACTGGTCACCCAGGCACGGCCCTCGGGAGAGGAGGCCGGGGGTTGGCCAGACGCCCTCGAGGGCGGGGCTAGAGGCGGGGCGAGGGCGGGGCCTGAGGGCCGGCTAGCCAGTGGGCGCCTGCGCACATCGTCGACCACTCGACGGGGCGCGTGCGCGGGCCGGCGCGGGGCCGTGAGAGCCTCGGCGTCCCTCGCCAGACATTCGCGTGTGGGCCTCCACGGTGTGCGGAGGCGCCAAGGGGGAACCTTGGGAGTGGTGCAGTGTTGCACGGTTGCTACCACCCACGCTGTCCCCTGCCAGGTCTGGCCGGCGACACTACCAGATCAGTGTGAATCAGTGGCTTAAAGTCAAGACTGATCAGAATGTGTGAGCTTCGGTTGGGCCAACTTTGTAGGCTGTGTAGCGGCCTATGGCCTTGTGTGGTAGACCATACTCCATAGTCTGCACAGTGGCCAGTGTGTTGGTGTTGTGCATTCCTCCAACATCTCTGCTCCTCGACGCAATCCCTCCTCCAAAAGTAAGCATTGTTCACACGTTTTGTTTGTTATTTAAGAATTGTTATAATATAGAAAGTTTCGGTGCCACGAGGAACGCGAAATTCAGACTTTTTGGGGAGGGGGAAAAAAAAAGAGAAAAGAGGTTTGTGGGGAGGGGGGGGGGGGGGAGGGGGCTTTCGGTAGCGCCGGCGCGCAGTAGTTATTGCGCAGGTCCGTAACACCCCCCTAGTGAGCTCTCATTGGTTCTGCTAGACTCTGCTTGTTAATTGGTAGTAATTTTTTGGAAATTAAACAAGTGGGAGAGAGGATCCGTTGGCCCTAGGTTACAAATCGGCAACCCCGCGTCCACCATTTTGTATCGTACTGGGAACGAGTGTGATGGCGGAGGGCCGTGAACCAGGCCTGGGTGTCCACCACCCCTTAGCACACATGTCCTAGTGTCCCCCTAGCCCCATTCGTCCCCTCCCCCCCTTTCTAATGACCACCATAAACGTCCCCCCCCCTACTCCCCTTTTCCGAAAACCTAAAAACCCGCCCTCGCTCTAGTGGAATCTGGAGGATTGATATCAGGATCTACCTGATATCAACCACAATCTCCTCGTATCTATAATTCTTGTTTGCTATCTTAAAGTCTAACAATACATATTTTCAATGCAACAAACGATGAGGACTCTATATACAAACTTAACATTTTGTGTTAAAGTGATAGATAACAAGTGGGTTAGGAATGGTGATATAGAACCTCGATAGATCACGTCCCTCCATATGCTTCTATCGACATAGAACTTCGATAGATAACCCGTCCAACCATATGCCCCTGCCAGTGAGCAGACTCGAATCAGTTCGAACTGAATTTTGAAATTAAGTCGAATCAGTTCGTGTGTTTAATAACAATTATAAACCTAAGGGGCCTAGCATCCCAATTTGATATTAAAGAGTAGTTTCGAATACTTCTGTTGTATTGCATTCATCGAGGCATCGTTGGCTTCAAACACGTTTGAAACACAAGTGAATGTTCCTGTGAAAGAATGAATAATTTTTCGAGTTTATCATAACTTTTTCATCACAAGTGCCTTAGCATGGAAAGAACAGGGCTCTTGTAAGTTCCAATAGAGCTGGAAGTCTCTGGTTGCAGCAGCTGGAAGTCTCTGGTTGCAGCAGCTGGAAGTCTCTGGTTGCAGCAGCTGGAAGTCTCTGGATGCAGCAGCTGGAAGTCACTGGATGCAGCAGCTGGAAGTCTCAGGATGCAGCAGCTGGAAGTCTCAGGATGCAGCAGCTGGAAGTCTCTGGATGCAGCAGCTGGAAGTCTCTGGTTGCAGCAGCTGGAAGTCTCAGGATGCAGCAGCTGGAAGTCTCAGGATGCAGCAGCTGGAAGTCTCAGGATGCAGCAGCTGGAAGTCTCTGGATGCAGCAGCTGGAAGTCTCTGGTTGCAGCAGCTGGAAGTCTCTGGATGCAGCAGCTGGAAGTCTCTGGATGCAGCAGCTGGAAGTCTCTGGTTGCAGCAGCTGGAAGTCTCTGGTTGCAGCAGCTGGAAGTCTCTGGTTGCAGCAGCTGGAAGTCTCTGGTTGCAGCAGCTGGAAGTATCTGGATGCAGCAGCTGGAAGTCTCTGGATGCAGCAGCTGGAAGTCTCTGGACGCAGCAGCTGGAAGTCACTGGTTGCAGCAGCTGGAAGTCTCTGGTTGCAGCTGCTGGAAGTCTCTGGATGCAGCAGCTGGAAGTCTCTGGATGCAGCAGCTGGAAGTCTCTGGATGCAGCAGCTGGAAGTCTCTGGATGCAGCAGCTGGAAGTCTCTGGATGCAGCAGCTGGAAGTCTCTGGATGCAGCAGCTGGAAGTCTCTGGATGCAGCAGCTGGAAGTCTCTGGATGCAGCAGCTGGAAGTCTCTGGTTGCAGCAGCTGCACAAAGAAACTTTTCTTCGTCGTTCGACCCTCCCTGTTCCTGCCCTCTGATTGGTGGAAAGCTTGATGAAGTAATTGTACTCGTTTCTCATATATCAACATTATGAAATCACTTGATCGTTAGCCAATAACTTGTTACATGATCCATACACCATAAATACCCATCGTTTTTCGTGATGGGTTCAGAGCGTTATTTGAAACGTAGCGGGAGTCGAACCGCGCGAAGCGTAGAATTTCAATCCAGTAGACAGACCTCCGTATTTCGTCGCTCTCTTGCCAGAAAAAATTATATTATATATATAAATATATATATTATATATGTATGTGTGTATGCTGGCAAGGGGTTCATATTTTTGGTGTTCCTCAGACGAGGCATTTTTCAAAACGCGAGAAGAGATATGCAAATGCGAGAACATGTTGCGCACACACACACTGCCTTGTTCCTTTCAACGTTGACTGCCTCTGTTGCTGCTGCTGCTGCTGCTGCTGTAGCAGCTGCCAGCGCTTGCCTAGCCGATGTCGGCGTTCGCCTCGCCGTTGTCGGAGCTCTCGGATCGACGGTGTCGGCGCTGATGCCTCGTCGATGTCGATATCTCCCTCCCCCCCTCCCCCTGGCCGGTGTGTGGGCCTCGTTGGGGACGGCTCTGACGGCTAGTCTATCCCTTCTCGATCCCGCTCCTTTGTGCTTAACTCCACCAGAATGAACTTAAGGCAATCTTATCTTATCACAACATATAAGGTAATCGGTGGAGGATATATTTTATTTTGTGGAGGTTAGCCGAACGTTAAGACTCGCTCGTTCATCACGTTCCTCCATACATTACGAACGCCAGAAATTTTGAAGGGACTGTTATATAACGCACAATTTACAGCTTCCTGAACGTTGGGGCGCGTCCATAAAATTGCTTAAATAATGTGTGTTTTTGCCGAGGATTACTCCTTTTTTTTTTTTCTTTTAATCAAGGAGAAAAATTATATTTAATTTTGTCTTTATCGGGAGACTCGTTAAAATCAAAAAAATATAAATAGCTTGATTTGGATTTAATAATCTACAATAATATGCAATATTTACCTTCGGTATATATTAGGTAATGTCATCAACCAATGATGCATATTATATATATATATATATATATATATATATATATATATATATATATATATATATATATATATATATATATATATATATATATATATATATATCACATCAGCTTGGGTGACATTGCTCATTCTAGTTTGCCTATGTACACACTTGTTTAACAGCTGTTTGCTTCACTGCAGACACGCCCACGTTGGTCTCTAGTTTGTACAGCTGAATGCTTGATTGTGTTCTAAGGGGGGGTCGTTCAGTAATTAACCTCAGGGGGGGGGGGGGGGTGACATGCACTAACCTCACTGAGGGGGTTGTGAGGTAATTAACCTCTGAGTGACATGCACTAACGTGCTTCAAGCTTCCAAATTTCGTCTTGGTAGAATGTTTTATACTTTTTTTTTTCTTTTTCTTTAGTCATTTTTTCAGGCATTTATCTCCCTTCCCTTTCCCTCCCCCCCCTCCTCATTCTTTCCTTGGTCTGGTTACACTGTTTCCTAAACTACTCACTTTGTCCCCTCGCCACTCACACTACTCCGTCACTACTCACAATGTGCCCTCACTACTCACAATGTTCCCTCACTCAACTATCACTTTTCTCTCACTCTTTCTTCCTTTCTTCCTATCTACTCATTCGTTACAATTCTTTCAATTATTTTAATATTTCTCCTCGTATTCTCTCTTTTTTTTTATTAGTCCATTTTTAATTCAATCTTTTCTGTCCAACTTAATTTGTTTTTCTTTACTGATTCCAGTTTCTTACCTTAATAAACATCTATTATTCCTGTCTGGAAAATTACTCTTTTTTAAATTAAATTTTTAATTTTTTTTAAATTTTTTTTATTTCAACGTAATTAATTTCATCCTCGTAATTTCTGCTGTGTCTCTGATTATCACATTACGAGTCCTTTGTAATCTGGTTCTTGTGTTATTTACGTAATTATTATTCGGTATCGATTTGATAATTTTTTGGCCTAATTCTGAAATGCTAAAAACAGGCCGTTGTGGGATAGCATCGTTTGCTTCCCAGATTTTCCGTTGTTTCACTAACGGAAAAATGACGTTGTTTCGATATTTTTGTAATGAGTAATTCACTAGTTTGTTCCTATTTGCAACAGGCCTGTTAGGTCAGCCAAGTGCATTTATTTTGTAACGTGATCCATTAAATAGGGTTTAAGTTCTTTGTATTCAGCGGGAATCCTAATTATTTTCTCACATATGTCGTAATTTCTAATTATGTTCCTCATCTCTGTCGTGATTCTCTCTCAAGTGAACCTTATTTATAACATCTAAACTCTTGGGCATATATATATAATTCCTTCCCCTGATCTTTCCCCTAACGTGTTTGACCTTAATCTAACGATATTGCCTAAATCAGGCTCCCACCCTAAGAGTGTTCTGATCCTGTTCTGACCATTTACCACCGTGGTCTTAAAAGAAATGTAACTTACCAACCTGCTCATTTGTTAAATTATATTTGGAGACAATTATTAACCTTCGATTATGTTAAGGTTGCGCGGATAATTCCACAACAACACTTTGGGATAAGTTACCACTTTTGTCGTAACCATTTTTTTCCACATTCCAGTTGATTTAATTTACTGGACTGCGTGTTCGAAAGGCGTGTGTGCTGACTCCCTCCGACTTCAAGGCGAAATTTCTGTAAAATGTAAATTAGGTTGAAAATGAATTGTTTCGTTTACACATCAATATTTGTTTTTCTTTTTTAGGCGAGTAGAAGATGTGTGTTTGGGCTACTGTGAATCGATTGCTATTTATTTGCTGCGGAATATATATTTTTTTGAATTAGAAAAATCTTAGTAGACGGCTTGTGGTGTATGTATGTATGTATGTATGTATGTATGTATGTATGTATGTATGTGTGTATGTATGCACTGCTTTTGGTGTGTGTATGCACTGCTTGTGGTATATGAATACACTGCTTGTGGTATATGAATACACTGCTTGTGGTATATGAATGCACTGTTTGTGGTGTATGAATGCACTGCTTGTTATGTATGAATGCACTGTTTGTGGTGTATGAATGCACTGATTGTGGTTCATGAATGTACTGCTTGTTATGTATGAATGCACTGCTTGTGGTGTATGAATGCACTGTTTGTGGTGTATGAATGCACTGTTTGTGGTGTATGAATGCACTGCTTGTTATGTATGAATGCACTGTTTGTGGTGTATGAATGCACTGTTTGTGGTGTATGAATGCACTGCTTGTGGTGCATGAATGCACTGCTTGTGGTGAATGTATACACTGCTTGTGATGAATGCATCCTTATCGTCTATAATGCAGCTGAGGTTAAGGTTCAGCTTAGGGGCAGCTTGAAGTATTTCAAACAATACAATTACCTCAATAACTTCAACACGAAGGTTTTCGCTAATCAGAACATCCTGCACTAAATTTGCTTGGCAATTAATATATATTTTTTAAGCGATTTTAAGCGATTTAAGTGTTTTTTCATTGTTAATAATTCACGAATGATATCCTGAACAACATTCGAATTATTAACAACACAACAACACAATAATGATCCTGAACGATCATTATTGCATTCTCAACAACATATTACAACTTAATCATTCCTTAATCAAGTTATTATGGAAACAACTTGAAACTTTCTCTTTCTGCAAATGATATTCGTTAGTAATTATTTTCTATCAATCTAGTTACTACAAGTGCAGAGGAAGATTTAGCGCAGCGAACCTTCGCTGTGTGTACAAGCAGTTTAAAAATACGGAAGAATAATATAGGTTAAGTTTAGGGCAAGCAGTCATAGCTGAGAGCCTTTGCTAAGACCCCTAAAGCACACAGTAGGGCAAGCACACACAGTAGAACAAGCACACACAGTAGAACAAGCACACACAGTAGAACAAGCACACACAGTAGAACAAGCACACACACAATAGAACTAGCACACACACAATAGAACTAGCACACACACAATAGAACTAGCACACACACAGAACAAGCACACACACAGTAGAACAAGCACACACACAATAGACCAAGCACACACACAATAGACCAAGCACACACAGTAGAACAACCACACACACAATAGACCAAGCACACACAATAGAACTAGCACACACACAGAACAAGCACACACACAGTAGAACAAGCACACACACAGTAGAACAAGCACACACACAATAGACCAACCACACACACAATAGACCAACCCCACACACAATAGAACAAGCACACACACAGTAGAACAAGCACACACACAATAGACCAACCCCACACACAATAGAACAAGCACACACAATAGAACAAGCACACACACAGTAGAACAAGCACACACACAATAGACCAACCCCACACACAATAGAACAAGCACACACAATAGAACAAGCACACACACAGTAGAACAACCACACACACAATAGACCAACCACACACACAATAGACCAACCACACACACAATAGACCAACCCCACACACAATAGAACAAGCACACACACAGTAGAACAAGCACACACACAATAGACCAACCCCACACACAATAGAACAAGCACACACAATAGAACAAGCACACACACAGTAGAACAAGCACACACACAATAGACCAACCACACACACAATAGACCAACCACACACACAATAGAACAACCACACACACAATAGAACAAGCACACACAATAGAACAAGCACACACACAGTAGAACAAGCACACACACAGTAGAACAAGCACACACACAGTAGAACAAGCCAGGAGCAGCAATCGCGGCTGAGAACACTTGCGTCGGCCTAAAGCCGCGGGCGAGAACGCCGACTTTAAAGCTGCTGTGTTAATGAAAGCATTATTGATTACCAGATGCGGTGTTTCTAAGTCTAGGATAGCGGCAGGAGTAGCAGCGCCGTTCGTATCCTGTTTGTCTAACGAAGCTTTCGTTATCTCGAAGGACAGTTTGTCCCTCTCTTTGTGGTGGTTATATACACGCAAACGATCGTTTATTCATTTTTCATTCGTTTAATTAGTTCACATCATCTTTCCAACTAATTATGTGATCAGTGCAGTTAGCTTTTAAAGGTGGTTAACGAAGATGGGGTACTGGGAAATTGGTACATTTCAATGGGAATTTGCTCGTTTGGGAAATATTTCGGAACTAGGACGCCCTAACTATCGCTACACTAGCACTGGTTGTGACGCATTTTTAACACACCCTAACTACGCTTTCATATTGTTGTCACACTTTAACCATACTACTGCTGCTACTACTGTCTGACTTTAATTCATGTGGGTTACAGCTCAAACCTTTCTTCAACACACCTACCACTACACAACCACACCACCACACCCGCCACTACACAACCACACCACCACACCCGCCACTACACAACCACACCCACCACTACACAACCACACCACCACACCCGCCACTACACAGCCACGCCAGCACAACCACACCACCACACCCACCACTACACAACCACACCACCACCACCACACCCAGCACTACACAACCACCACCACACCCAGCACTACACAACCACACCACACCACCACTACACAACCACACCAACACCACACTTTAACACTAACACCACACACTGTACATTCACACTACCATATCCTTATCACACTATCACCCAATCACCACCTCACCATACAACCACCTCACTACAGCAACTACCACACAACCTCACCATCATCACACTACCACACCATCCCTCCCCCCAAGCTTCGCCATCACGTACACTATCACCAAACTACCCATCACCTGTCTCTTAAGAGGATCTTGAGGTTATTTTGAGATGATTTCGGGGCTTAGCGTCCCCGCGGCCCGGTCTTCGACCAGGCCTCCACCTCCAGGAAGCAGCAGCCCGTAGTAGCTGTCTAACTCCCAGTTATCTATCTACTGCTAGGTAACAAGGGGCATGAGGATGACAGAAACATTTTGCTCATTTGTCTCCGCCTCCACCGGGGATCGAACCCGGAACCTCAGGACTACGAATACGAAGCGCTGTCCACTCAGCTGTCAGCAAGTTAGAGAACTGAGGAACAGTGAAATTAATGTGACAATCACAATGTTTGCAAAGTTTATGCATCCCGTACAGTGATCAAAGTTGCAAGCAATAACTGCAATGACAAGGGTGTTTGCAATGATAAATTATAGTCGTTTGCAATGACCCATACGTCATAGTGAAAATAGGGATAGTGATTGTATTGGTGACAAGTGCTATAATGGCACACAAACACACACACATACCAAAAAAAATCGAATTTGCAGTTTTCATGGTAGGTGTATAATGGTGGTTAGTGGAGCAGTGGTTGCTAGTGGCGTATAGAGCAGTGGTTGCTAGTGGCGTATAGAGCAGTGGTTGCTAGTGGCGTATAGAGCAGTGGTTGTTAGTGGCGTATAGAGCAGTGGTTGCTAGTGGCGTATAGAGCAGTGGTTGCTAGTGGCGTATAGAGCAGTGGTTGCTAGTGGCGTATAGAGCAGTGGTTGCTAGTGGCGTATAGAGCAGTGGTTGCTAGTGGCGTATAGAGCAGTGGTTGCTAGTGGCGTATAGAGCAGTGGTTGCTAGTGGCGTATAGAGCAGTGGTTGCTAGTGGCGTATAGAGCAGTGGTTGCTAGTGGCGTATAGAGCAGTGGTTGCTAGTGGCGTATAGAGCAGTGGTTGTTAGTGGCGTATAGAGCAGTGGTTGCTAGTGGCGTATAGAGCAGTGGTTGCTAGTGGCGTATAGAACAGTGGTTGCTAGTGGCGTATAGAACAGTGGTTGCTAGTTTCGTATAGAGCAGTGGTAACATAGACTTCACTTCCTATCCTGGACAGATCAGTGCTAAATGATGATTGGGTTATCTGTGGGATTGGTTGTAGTGGTGGTGATATCAATGATGATTATATGAAGACTCGGCGGAATTAAATGATAGTGAACAGTGTGATGGTGACTATTTTGTGGTGATGGTGATGGTGGAAGCAGTAGAGATGCTGACAGATAACCATGCCAGATGTAGTGATTATCGGCATTTGGTGGTGCTATATTAGATATCGTAGTGGAGACGAGAGTAAAAAATACAAAATATGCTATCTATAGTCGCTGCTACTCTAACCAAATCTAACCTAAACTGATACAATTTAAGATAACACAACCGATTCAGTATTGTAACTAATTATAACTATAACTCCATAATAACTATACTCCATAGCTATAAACAACACACAAGGGGTTAGGTGAATATAACCAGTGGTGTTATAACCGGTGGTGCTAATGGTGGTAGTTGAAATGGCAACTTTGCAGGCTGAAGTTGTCACCGTCACATTATGATATCAACGACTGTAGGATACTGAGCGTCGTTCGCTATCGTGGACCCCCCCCCCACACCCCCCCCTTGAGTGCTGGAGTGATTACGACTCTCGCCTGCTGATTGACAGTCACGGTGATTCGCGAGGCAAAAATCGCGATGTTTAGTAGCAGCGATGCCCTGCGCCACCAGGCTTCGCGGTGATGCTGCGCTGTGACGCTGCGCCGATGTGGCATTCTGTTGCGATGCACAGCGCTGCTGCTGCTGCTGCTGCTGCTGCGCTGTGGATCTGCGCGAGAGTCCTGCGCTGTGAAATTGCGCTCTAGCGTTCGTGCGCGGATGTGGTGCGTTGAGATGGCGTTGCGTGGTCCTGCGCTGTGTGGTGAGATGGGGAGTATAAGGGTGCTAATTTAGGAAGGGCGGAGTCGGGTGTGGAATGCAGTGAGGAAGCTCGCAGTGTAGGAGGCTGAAGCCACAGCCTCACTGGTGCCTGTCAGTGATACGGTGACACACCACACACACACCGCGGCACTTGTGTGAGCTCCACAGTGGGGGGAGAGAGGAACTAGCAGTGACAACGGGAGATGAACGGTGTTCAGTGCAAGTGATAACGCGATACAGTTTTACATGTAGTGAAGGTAGAAACAGTGCGAGTCTCTCTCACTCTACAAGAACATCAGGATACATCAGGCCCATCAACTACACAGGAGCGCTCCTTTATCGGCATTTACCAGCAATTCAGCCACAGCGGAACAACTTTAGCTTCGGCGCCTACCGCATACAGCTTCCACCGCGGCACGAATGCAAGCATTTAGGTTCCATAGCTTCAGTAGCTTACACCGTACACCACAGCCTAGCTGGGGCTAGGGTGGTGTAGTATCTGGCAATAGAGACACACAACCATCCCCCCACAGAGGATAGAATTACACCACCCACACTGGCCCAGCATCCACGATGCTACTGCTCCTTACTCTGCTACTGTTTCTGCCTCTCTGGTGCAGTAGCACATTGAAGGTATTTCAGCAGTTTTATAGCTCCAGTTTGATTTGGTGAATTAAACTGTTAGCGTGCCTAGGTTATCTTTATATCAGTGGTTTGCTTATTTGTTAAATATTTTGAGTGTGCTGAGTCAGGGAGTTGGTATTACTGATTCTGGTATCGTAATTTCCGTGATGTTGGTAATACTGCTGTTGTTACCGCAACTACTGGCATGATGTTGGTAATTACTGTTGTCATAACTATTCTCGTGTTGGTAATACTCCTACTATGGCCTCAACAATTGCTTCTGCTACCATTAGACCAGTTGAGAACTTTTTGCCATACGCTGTTGGTTTTTAACTGCGTTAACTTGCTTTCAAGTTAACAAGCTTTCAACTTAGTTATTTAGCGTTAACGCGATCGTCTCTTGACACTAATAGAATCACTTTGTAGGCAATTACATTCGATATTATATTTGTTTAAGTCTCCTTTGATTTGATGCGACTGGGTTTAAGGCCTGTAAACCTTACATCTTGGTTTTTTACATCCTGGCATACTCTCCTGGTATACTCTCCTGGTATATCCTCTTTACCACTTGAGCGATTGTCCTGCCGGCAAACCAACCTGTCTACCTGTCCCCCGGACTGTCCCCCGGAAGGGACATTTGTCAGGCGATTCAGCAGGAAATATGAGAAACGGTTTGGCATCTATTTTGACACAATGATCAACACTGTGTTGCCCCTGCTCTATATAGTCGTCATAGGTACTATATATATATATATATATATATATATATATATATATATATATATATATATATATATATAGATTGGGGAAAAAGTTGGGGGGGGGGGGGAACTTCCCCAATTTCCTTAGAATTTTTTCCCCATCCAGATGAGGGAAAAACAAAAATCCTTTGGAACACTGTGTGGTAGCGGGACCTTTGACAAGCCTCCGGCGTCCTGTCCCAGTCGAAGGCACTAGAAAGAGATATACTTGGCCCCCCAAGTATATTCAGGTACATTATATATATATATATATATATATACAATGGTACCTTTATGTATGAATATATGTGTATTTCCTGTTTGTGTATATATATATATATATATATATATATATATATATATATATATATATGTATATATATATATATATATATATATATATATATATATATATATATATATATATATATATATATATATATATATACATATATATATTATGGGAAGTCTGGGCAGTGAAAGTAATATTTTTCAACGTCTGAATACCTCGATAAACAATGTTTAGTATATAAATCGTTAATTTTTTGCTGTGGTGGCCAAGCGAATTTATATTTTCCAGAATGCGTAAGGTGCTTGAAAATTGAGGAAGACATTGCATAGAAAAACGGATAGATTGGAGAGAGAGAGAGAGAGAGAGAGAGAGAGAGAGAGAGAGAGAGAGAGAGAGAGAGAGAGAGAGAGAGAGAGAGAGAGAGAGAGAGAGAGAGGGAGGGAGGTAGGCGCAGCCGCCGCCCAAAGCAGAGAGCGTACTAGGCCATCAGCGGCGGTGGCAGCGGCGGCTACAGTCTAGCTAAACTCCGCCACCACCATCACCACCTCCACTCAGCCTGAAAACCAACTTGCGCCGGCAAACCCCCCTCCCCCCAAAAAATAAAACTCATACCCTCGCGAGCTGTAACTAGGACAAGAAGTCTGTCATGGTAGGTGGCGGGACCGAGACGGCGTCGGATGAGCAAGAGAGAGAGAGAGAGAGAGAGAGAGGAGTATCGGTAGGGGGGAGATGGGGCATAGTTAGGGGTGCAGGGAAGGGGTGAGGGGTGGGGGGGGGGAATTAGTTGGGGGGGTAGGAGGGCGTCGCCGCTAGAGAGACGCCATCCGCTCTCTCCCGCGTTGAGCATCAAAGCTGTAAAATGTTTCTCGAACAGCGGCTATTCAAGTTTTTGGGTGTTTATATATTTGGCGTGAAGTGAAGACTGTGGAGGGAGCAGCAGAGGCGGGAAGGTGCCTGGTGCCGATCAACCGCTGGGTCGACCTAACCGACGTGTCCATAATTACATTATGATAATAATATAATAATTACATTATAATATCCCGTCCACTCTCGCCTTGATACCGTCTGTGGGGGTCAGGTGTTTATCTATCGTCTCCCATGTGTTTTCGGGAATTTCCAAAACATTTTCCCGATATTAGCAAAGATTTGCGCTAAGGAGCAGTGAGATTACAGTTCGGTTATTCTAAAGGTAACAGTGAAATGCTGTAAGGAAATAATACGGCTAAATGTACACCCACGACACAGAGTAATTTGACCAATTTGTGTCGACATAATTCTAACCAAATCCTGGACCACCAAGAGAAATGATCTTTAAGGTGTGTGCGGCTTGCTGAAGGGAACAGATAGATATATGACTGCTGCCATCATCTCCCGTGACATAATTAGAGAGCTGTGAAAGGTAAACACTAACTTAGAAGGCGTTCACACACACACACACACACACAGGAGATAATACCTAGTGCCTCAGGGAAGATCTAAGAAGCTGCAGGCGCTGGGGATAAATTGAGATGATGCTGTAAGAATGCCACAGATGGGGATGATGCTCTCTGGACGTGGGAGATGAGCTGAAGTGATGCTGTTAGGATGTGGGAACAAGTATTTGTGAGAAGGTAGGGCTGGGGTGACAAGCCAGGCTGGACAGTGCTTGCGGGGGTTAGAGCTTTGGCTCTTTAGTCCCGCCTCTCATCCGTAAATCAACTGGTGTACAGGTTCCTGAGCCTACTGGGCTATCATATCTACACTTGAAACTGTGTATGGAATCAGCCTCCACCACATCACTGCCTAGTGCATTCCATTCACTAACTACTCTGACACTGAAAAAAGTTCTTTCTAATGTCTCTGTGGCTCATTTGGGTACTCAGCTTCCACCTGTGTCCCCCTTGTGCGTGTACCGCCCGTGTTAAATAATCCATCCTTGTCTACCCTGTCAATTCATTCCCCTGAGAATTTTCTATGTGGTGATTATGTCTCCCCTAGCTCTTCTGTCTTCCAGTGACGTGAGGTGCAGTTCACGCAGTCTGTCCTCATAACTCATGCCTCTTAGTTGAGTGAGTTGTGTGTGCGTGTGTGCGTGTGCGTGTGTGTGTGTGTGTGTGTGTGTGTGTGTGTGTGTGCGTGTGTGTGTCTGTGTGCACTCACCTAATTGTGCTTGCGAAGGGTGAGCTTGGGCTCTTTGGTCCCGCCTCTCTGCTATTACATATGCATTTGAAACTGTGTGCATGTGTGTGGTGTGTGCATGTGTGTGGTGTGTGTATGGTGTGTGATGTGTGTATGGTGTGTGATGTGTGTTTGTTTAAAAGTGATGGGCAGTGCTGGTGCTCTCAAGTGTCCTCACCTAGTTGTACTTGTGTGAGGGGATGAGCTACAGCTCTTGGATCCTGACACTCGGCCCTTGACTGCTAAGCATGGGTTCCAGAGCCTATTAGGCTCAGTCATATCTACATTTAAAGTTTAGACTTTGCCTACAGCTCTGAATTGCGCTTCCATTTATTGATTATGACTGAACACATCATTTGTAGGCGAATTGGGGTACATAGTTTTCATCTGTACCATCATATCAGTCTGGCCTTGTCTTTCCAATCCTATACCCATGAGTATTATGTATGTGGTAATCATGCCTCCCTTGGTTTTTTTTTCCCCAGTGCCGTGGAGTTTAACACCTTCTTTCCTCCTTATCTGAAGCCTTTACTGTGTTACTTAATCCTTATCTATATATATTGACTTGTGGATTTTGTTCTGGCGATGTGATAGAGAGATGGCTACGTGTATTTAGTAGAGCCGGATATGTATAGCAGAGCCGGATATATATAGCAGAGCCGGATATGTATAGCAGAGCCGGATATGTATAGTAGAGCCGGATATGTATAGCAGAGCCGGATATGTATAGCAGAGCCGGATATGTATAGTAGAGCCGGATATGTATAGCAGAGCCGGATATGTATAGCAGAGCCGGATATGTATAGCAGAGCCGGATATGTATAGCAGAGCCGGATATGTATAGCAGAGCCGGATATGTATAGCAGAGCCAGATATGTATAGCAGAGCCGGATATGTATAGCAGAGCCGGATATGTATAGTAGAGCCAGATGTGTGTAGTAGAGCTGAAAATGTATAGCAGAGTTGGAAGTGAGTCGTGGGGGCTGGAAATAATTGAATTATTATTATTATTATTATTAATTGGGCCATGTATCATGTATCGTGGAGGGCCAGGAGGGTCCGAGCGTGAGATGCCTGGCACTAATTATGTCGTCATGTCGGTCACTGTTGTTATGCTCTGACATGTTGGCCTCGAAAACATGATTCATATTTAATCAGTAATATTATTAATATCTCACTCACACACACACACACACACACACACACACACACACACACACAAACACACACACACACACACACACAGGACAGCAAGGGGCTACAGGATGACCTGGACAGACTGACGGAATGGTCCAACAAATGGCTATTAAAGTTTAATTCGAGTAAGTGCAAAGTGATGAAGATAGGCACAGAGAGCAGGAGGCCAAACACAAGTTACCAGCTGGTAGAGGAAATTCTTAAGGAGTCAGGACGAGAGAAAGATTTGGGGGTTCATATTACACCAGACCTGTCCCGCTGAAGTCCACATCAAAAGGATAACATCAGGGGCGTATGCAAGGGTGGCAAGCATAAGAAATGCCTTCAGAAACTTGTGTAAGGCATCATTCAGAATCTTGTATACCACATATGTGAGATTAATACTGGAATACGCGGCACCAGCCTGGAGTCCACATCTAGTCAGATACAAAAAGAGGTTAGAAAAGGTTCAGAGGTATGCCACCAGGCTAGTCCTCGAGCTGAGAGGACTAGGAAAGATTACTATAATATATACTATATTATAGTAATATATAGTAATATATTACTATAAAGAAAGGACTATAAGGAAAGATTACTGGAACTGAACCTCACGACACAACACTAAATGAATGAGGTTATATCATACCGAGCGTTCACGGCTTCAGACCAATTATGATATATCCCCCCCCCCCCCTTCATAAGATAATTACATACGATGATCAACTAGGCTGTGGCAGATCTTCAAATTCATTTTTTATTTTGATTTTTGCGGTTCAAACCGTTTGTTTACTCATTGTTTGATTTTGCTTGATCTATTATATGTTTCAATCCTCTGATCCTCTCGGATGTAGGTTCGAAACCTCGTCACGGCCCTTGTGGATTTGTTTATTATTTGCTTGTTTTTGCGGATTTTTATTTTATTTTTTATTTTTGCTACAGTTGTTTTTTTTTTTTTTAATTTTGCATTAATTAAAAAGTGTTCATGAATTACAACAAAAATAATATTTATGTTTCCCGTAATATATTTGTTCACTAAGGACACACACATTGAAACAATTCCTACCTTGTGGTGATTCCGAGGATCAACATCCCCGCGGCCCGGTCTCTGACCAGGCCTCATGGTTGATAAGGTATCCTTTGGAGGTGTTGAGTTATCTCTTGAACACCGCGAGGGGGTCGGCCAGTTATGCGCCTTATGTGTAGTGGAAGCGTGTTGAACAGTCTCGGGCCTCTGATGTTGATAGTTCTCTCTTGAACACTGTGAGGGGTCGGCCAGTTATGCCCCTTATGTGTAGTGGAAGCGTGTTGAACAGTCTCGGGCCTCTGATGTTGATAGTTCTCTCTTGAACACTGTGAGGGGTCGGCCAGTTATGCCCCTTATGTGTAGTGGAAGCGTGTTGAACAGTCTCGGGCCTCTGATGTTGATAGTTCTCTCTTGAACACTGTGAGGGGTCGGCCAGTTATGCCCCTTATGTGTAGTGGAAGCGTGTTGAACAGTCTCGGGCCTCTGATGTTGATAGAGTTCTCTCATAGTACTTATTGCACCTCTGCTTTTCAACGGGACTATTCTGCACATCCTGCCATACCTTCTGGTCTCATGTGGTGTTATTTCTGTGTGCAGGTTTGGAACCAGTCCCCCTAATATTTTCCAAGTGTAAATTATTACTTATCTCTCCTGAGCTCTAGATAGTACAGATTTAAGCATTTTAATCGGTCCATATAATTTATATATTTTATTGAGTGGATTCTAGCAGCAAAAGATCTCTGCATGTTCTCCAGGTCAGCAATCTCTCTCTGAAGCTATGAATGGGTCTGTTATTGTGCAACAATGTTCCACTCACGAGAGCACTAGCGTCTTGAAAAGTATCATTGGTATAGCATCTCTTGTTTGAATGGTTCTTGTTATCCAACCTGCCATTTTTCTTGCAGTTGTGACAGCTTCTTTATTGTGTTCCTTAAAGATAAGGCCTTCCGACATGATTACTCAGAGCTCCTTTATTTTGCTTTTTCGTTCTATAGTGTGATTTGACTGCGTTTTGCATGTCGTTTCCGTTGTTAGATATTCGTTTTTTTCCCATATTGCAGTAGCTAGAACTAATGTTGACCAGACCACACACTAGAAGGTTAAGGGACGACGACGTTTTCACAATCGACTTGAGAATGGTCCAGGACGGACCGTAAACGTCGTCGTCCCTTCACCTTCTAGTGTGTGGTCTGGTCAACATACTTCAGCCACGTTATTGTGACTCATCGCCTGCAGCTAGAACTCATCTTCATTGCACATCATATTTTCTGTGGCCCATTGAAAGTCCTCATTACACCAGACTGGAAGTTTTCTGTGTCTTCTATATTGTCCTCGACTATCATAAAAAAATCCTTGTGTCCATAGTGAAAATTATCATGAAATAGTGATACATTTCAAAATCTTACATGATGTATGAAATGTATTAAATTGGAGATGTTACTGTATTCCAATATATATCCACGTGTTGAAAATTTAGCATGGCATATCACTATTTTTTTTAATTGGTGGGATTTTTTTGTTTTGATAAAAGTGGCAATAGTGAATGTTTAGTGTTTTGACAATCGTCTGCGCTATTGGTATGGATGGGAATAGTGCACTTCAACATTATTTATGTTATGTACATATACGACTGTTCATACTCTGTGTACATATTCCTTGTATATACACGCTGTACATACTCTGTGTACATATTGTATATACACGCTGTACATACGCGTTGTACATACATGCCCAAGGTACATGTGTGTGTTAGAGCATTGCATCCAATAGAAGTTGAGTTTTCATCTACCTTATGGTAGATGGTAGATGAAAACAACAGTCTGGTTGCCTGGTCGATCAGTCCAGCAACCAGGAGGCCTGGTCGACGACCGGGCCGCGGGGACGCTGAGCCCCGGAAGCACCTCTAGGTAACCTCAAGGTAAGGTGTTTTACGAATGATTGATATGTTTTTATCTGGAAAGTTATAGATTCTTTGCTTCTTAGATTTTCGTTATCAAGACCGTTATTTGCTTAGCTAAATGTACGATTAGGGGTCAGCTTCTGAACCCATAATGTGGCTGTGTATTCCTTTGCACCTCAATCACTCATGGGATGGGTATGGGGTCCACCACCGCCCACGGGATGGGTATGGGGTCCACCACCGCCCACGGGATGGGTATGGGGGTCCACCACCGTCCACGGGATGGGTATGGGGGTCCACCACCGTCCACGGGATGGGTATGGGGTCCACCACCGTCCACGGGATGGGTATGGGGGTCCACCACCGTCCACGGGATGGGTATGGGGGTCCACCACCGTCCACGGGATGGGTATGGGGGTCCACTATCGTCCACGGGATGGGTATGGGGTCCACCACCGTCCACGGGATGGGTATGGGGGTCCACCACCGTCCACGGGATGGGTATGGGGTCCACCACCGTCCACGGGATGGGTATGGGGGTCCACCACCGTCCACGGGATGGGTATGGGGTCCACCACCGTCCACGGGATGGGTATGGGGTATAATCAAGTATCTAAATGACTAAATCAAATATCAAGTATCTAAATCAAGTATGGTGGTAAGATAGCATGCTGATGAGTGTCTTACGATATCTTACTGATTTTGACATCTTACTCATGTTAACATCTTAGTATTGTCCCACTAAGATCAACAAAACTAAATTGAGTTACAAAAGTAACTAACTGATAACTAATTTACTTTTTTCTGTTAGCAACAGTGATAGTGAAGTGCAAAGGATGTTTCTTGGCAGTGAAATTATAACCGCCTCATCATTGTCGTGTTGAAACAGTGAAATAGTTTTGTACCGAGGGAAACTGAGTAGTAGTAACTGAAAGTTGACATTATTGTCGTGTACCCGAGGGTGATAGCAGTGAAAGAGCAGGCGCCTTGTGGTGCTCACTAGTGATAGCCACGATAAAAGATATACCAATGTGTTAATAAACATTTGATTCACTAGGATAATCAGAGAGCGTTCGTATTCATGGGCTGGCTAGTATGGTCACGGTTTCGTTCTTTTAGGGGGCCTCTGTTCGAGTCTCCAATGACCCTAAATATATATATATATATATATATATATATATATAAATATATATAATATATATATATATATATATATATATATATATATATATATATATATATATATATATATATATATTTATGCACTAACTTGCCTAAACCACAAGTGAAGTTTAAGAAACTCTAGACAACACCCACCAGTGGGCCTCGAACCCAGAAAGCACAACTACCTTCCAGTAGCTGCCATGTGATGCTAAGTTACAATTGAAGATAGCTTCCATATCTTGAAGCTTCGATATCAATACCTTCAATAGCTTTTAGTGAGCTCTGAAACGATAGTTTTGTTTAAGTGTGTGTGCATATCTGTGTCTCTCTGTCTGTCTGTCTCTCTCTCAAGCTATAATTGACTAAATTAATGACCAAACCGTCCAGTGAAAGGATGACAGACAAGAAAACACACAATGCTAGATCTATCATCCTACTATTTACCCTCCCACCCCTTTCCCCTTGTCGAAGACAATAACAGGAAATTCTTTGACTGGCACTCCTTCCACCCCCTTTTTTATGTAAAGTTGTTGACCAGCTAGGCGTTTGTGGCTGTGTAAATGGTATATATATATTCTCCTTTTTGTGACACTTTTACGGGCTCACCATAGCCCGTGCTACATGGACACTCCGTCCTGAATAGCTAAATCTTTAACAACAACAACATTGTGACACTGACGTGTGATGACAACGGAGCTGAGTCCCCCTTTGTTTCAACGTCTGGGAATGACGTGTTTGAGAGATCTAATGAATCTGTGAAAAGGGTTTTTTAACACCTCATTTTTTTGTTTCGAGTTGATAGTTAAATGATAATAATGATTCTCTGTATATTTATAGAGGGTCTATTGGATAGCTCCTTTAGTTTTAAGTATTTTTTTTGTTAACGAAATGCTTAATTAACATTCTTTTACACACACACACACACACACACACACACACACACACACACACACACACAGGGAGGTCGGTGGAGTGGGCAGCACGCTGTGCACGAAATCTTATGGTTCGGGGTTCAATTCCCGGCGCCGGTGAGAAACAATGGGCAAAGTTTCTTTCATCTTGATGACCCCTGTTACTAGCAGTAAATAGGAACCTGGGAGATTAGCTGTTACAGGTTGCTTCCTGGGGTTAGGGGGGGGGGGGGTAAAAAATTTAGTTAGTGATAGATGATGATTGACAGTTGAGAGGCGGGCTGAAAGAGCAGAGCTCAACCCCCGCAAGCGCAACTAGGTGAATACACACAGACACACACACACACACGCACATGCGCGCACGCAGGCGTTCGTGGCTGAGTGGACAGCGTTCGGGGGTCGTAATCGCACAGGTTCCATTCCTGGCCGAGGTAGAAACAAATGGGTAGAGTTTCTTTCACCCTAATGCGCCTGTTCACCTAACAGCAAAAAAAAAAAAAATACCTGGAAGTTAGTCAACTGCTGCGAGCTGCATCTTGGGAATGTGTGCTTACTAATTTGTAAACACTCACGTGGCCCGGGGCCTTGGGACTACGACCCCCGAGCGCTATCTACTCAGCCACGAGGCCCCCCAGAAGTGATGTGTGTGTGTACTCACCTAATTGTGCTTGTGGGGGTTGAGCTCTGGCTCTGTGGTCCCGCCTGTGTGTGTGTGTGTGTGTGTGTGTGTGTGTGTGTGTGTGTGTGTGTTTGTTTTATTATTTTCTACCACAGACGTGGCTACACAGTTACAATGCTAACCAGCATATCTACATTTTGTGTGTGTGTGTGTGTGTGTGTGTGTGTGTGTGTGTGTGTGTGTGTGTGTGTGTGTGTGTGTGTGGTGTGTGTGTGTGTGTGTGTGTGGTGTGTGTGTGGTGTGTGTGTGTGTGTGTGTGTGTGTGTGTGTGTGTGTGTGTGTGTGTGTGTGTGTGTGTGTGTGTGTGTGTGTGTGTGTGTGTGTGGTGTGTGTGTGTGTGTGTGTGTGTGTGTGTGTGTGTGTGTGTGTGTGTGTGTGTGTGTGTGTGTGTGTGTGGTGTGTGTGTGTGTGTGTGTGTGTGTGTGTGTGTGTGTGTGTGTGTGTGTGTGTGTGTGTGTGTGTGTGTGTGGTGTCTGTGTGTGTGTGGTGTGTGCTTGCTTGCTTGCTGCATTTGCAACATTGGTTACAATTACGTGAAACCCCCCCCCCCAGCAACCTGTTTGTTGAGCGGTTTGGTTGTAGGAGAGGGGGTTGTGTGGGTGTGTGAACACGGTCACAACCCTGTCCTTCCCACCGAGTGTGGTGGAGGTGGTGGGGACAAAGGTGGCATGGTTGTGTTTGTGGTTAGGTTGTGACGCAGAGAGGCGACGGTTACAGGAAGTACCTGGTATATTTACGACCATTAAATGATGTTGATTTATACGGACATCGTCGTGTGCGGTGTGGTATTACTGGCCAGGGGTCCCCATCTCTCGCTAGGCACTTGGAGATTGTGGAGAATTGCAGGTTTTCTGTAAATTGAGTTTTCATTATTTTTTTAAGGGGGCAGGTCCAGTTTGGTGGCAATATAATGTTGATACACACTCATAAACACACTCAAATACATGTGTATGTGTGTTTGAGTGTGTGGTTTATGTGGTGGAGGCAGACTACATATATAGCTTCAAATGTTGATATGATAAGAGCCCAGTAGGCTCAGGAATCTGTACACCAGTTGATTGACAGTTGAGAGGCGGGACCAAAGAGCCCCGAAGCTCAAAACCCCGAAAGCACAACTAGGTGAGTTTACCCCACACTCCCACCCACACCCACTCCCACCCACACCCACCCACACCCACTCCCACTCCCACCCACACCCACTCCCACCCACACACATTGACAAACACAACCTCTTTAAGTTGAGACAAATTGCGACTATAGCACATACGCGGGCGCCGAAAAAGACAAAGTCGAAGAAATGTAAGGAGATACTCGGACCCTGAACGGCCGGTCATAACGTAGAATGTTTTGAAAGAAGTTGTGGAAGCTGCCTCGATCTTACTTCAAAGATAAGATCGGCCAAGAATTTGATCAGAATAATTTAGCTATAACGTAACAGGTACGACGGGACTAGTAGGAGGGGCATGAAGAGCTAGAGCTCACATTCCTGTAGTCACACGCACGCACGCACACACACGCGCACACACACACACACACACACACACACACACAGTTGTGTGTGTGTGTGTGTGTGTGTGTGTGTGTGTGTGTGTGTGTGTGTGTGTGTGTGTGTGTGTGTGTGATTGACAGTTGAGAGGCGGGCCGAAAGAGCAAAGCTCAACCCCCGCAAAAACACAACTAGTAAACACACACACACACACACACACACACACACACACACACACACACACACACACACACACACACAGTTTCAAATGTAGATGAGATAGAGCTCGAGAAGCTTAAGAATCTGTACACCAGTAGATTACCTGTTGAGTGGCGGGACCAAAGAGCTAAACCCGTAGTAAACTTAGAGATTTTACGATTTTACATTTTTCTTGAGATTCTTGAGATGATTTCGGGTCTTAGCGTCGCCGCGGCCCGGTCTTCGACCAGGCCTCCTTTTTTTGTTACACCCCCTCCCCCCCCCTAGGAAGCAGCAGCCCGTAGCAGCTATCTGACTCCCAGGTACACATTTACTGCTAGGTGAACAGGGGGGGCATCAGGGTGAGGAGAAACTGCCCATTTATTTCCGCCTACACCGGGGATCGAACCCGGAACCTCAGAACTACGAATCTGAAACGCTGTCTACTCAGTTGTCAGCCCCCCCCCCTCCTCTTCCACTTTCTCAGTCATAATATCTCTCTATCTCATATCAGAGATAATTCTCGATTCAACCACCCGATTCAACCAATCAACCACCGCTAACAAGGCGAATATATCTATTTCCAGAGACACACAACAGGTAAAGTACCAAGGCTACAATTGACAATCTATCAGCCTTTCATCATGTCCCTAAAGTCCAGTTTCTTACAAAAGAAAACGCGCCGTGACCCTCCAGGCGGGTCTAAGCTCTCCCCCACGACGCCCAGACAATAGGCGTTAGCCTTCTTTGGGTCCCAACAAGTGGCCAAAGACATCATTAACTCCTCAGGGCCTGAATGGCGCACCGATAAACATGGTTTAAGAAAATAATTGCGGGTACAAAAAGTGCCTTAAACGGATTGGAGGATTATCGAAGAGAGTTGGAAGACGCGTAGAGTGGGGGGTATTGTAATCCGATTAGGATGAGTCTTCGACGCTTCGCATTTGTCATATCCTGCGAGTCTTTTTTTAAGTTTATAGATTCCAGTCACTTTCATCCCGCTCGAGTCGTCGTGATTAAGTCCTGTCCTGCGTGACAGTGAATACTAGCATTATCCTCACTTTAATAAGACTATCAAAATTCTCTGATTAGGCAGAATTGTAATTAATTTTGTCAATAAAGATGTTAATAATAAATAAGGTTAAGTCCTTCATATTTTTCCCTCTTCCTACGTGTTTACAAATCGACGATGCGTCTTGGAGATCAAATATCCTCTCTCTTTTTTTTTATGGGGATATCTCAAAACTTGTAAAATGTTTATAAGATAAATGTTGAGAGGGTTAATCACGATTAGAGCTGCCAGCAGGTACGAATTCCAGAGGTCGTTTCTTTGAAGGTAGTTGAACAGTCACCCTTATACCTGCCCAGCGCTGCCACGCTCATTAGCCTAGACAAATCCTTAGTCTAAACCAGAGAGTAAAATGAAGCTATAGTTCATTCTTCCATTGCCTATTCGAACCCCCTGATTAGTTTAATTGTATATGATTGACTCCTCTATTGGTAGGAATGAATACTTAAGACGACATTCTTAAGAAGTATCGGCACCACTGTAGCTACCAGAGCCTTAGCGAGCTTGCCATACGCAAGTAGTTCACCAGTTATCACTCTTTAAACAACTGATTCATTATTCGCCTATAAGTAAAGATGCAAATTGTCTACACATATTTGGGAATAACTATGGCTATCCTCTCATTGCTCCTCTATTGCCCTCGTGGCATAAAGGAGCATTAAAAACGGTGAAATATTAACAGCTTAGTCTGGCATGACACAATAGGCATGCCACAGGAGGCATACCTTACATCCTATGGGGTTTCTGTATGATGTATGGCAGTAGAGTATCCTGAAATACAGGCATCGGATTTGTCATTATATCAGGATCCAAAGTGGATAATGAAAGGGGGCTGTAATGAATACATAGAGGTTTAGAGAGGGGCTCACTTTGTGGAGATATTCACCAAGACGACGCTAATGACTGTAGTGTGTGGTTATGGGAAACGGACGATGCATTATGAGTAAGGAAGGGTTTTGGGGGCCCGTCTTGGTGTACCTGGCCAGGGTGTGGTGGTGGTGGGTGGTGTGGTGGTGGTGTAGTGGTGGTGTAGTGGTGCTGTAGTGGTGGTGGTGGTGCTGGTGGTAGTCGTGTAGTGGTGGTGGTGGGTGGTGGTGGTGGGTGGTGGTGGCGGTGGTGTAGTGGTGGTGCTGGTGGTGGTGGTGGTGTGGTGGTGGTGGTGGTGTAGTGGTGGTGGTGGTAGTCGTGTAGTGGTGGTGGTTGTGGTAGTCGTGTAGTGGTGGTGGTTGTGGTGGTGGTGGTGGTGGTGGTGTAGTGGTGGTGGTGGTAGTCGTGTAGTGGTGGTGGTTGTGGTGGTGGTGTAGTGGTGGTGGTAGTAGTGGTGATGGTTGTGGTGGCTTTTGGTGATAGCATTTGTGGTGGTGATGGTGGTGGTACTTATCTAATTGTGCTTGTGGGGGTCGAGCTTTGGCTCTTTGGTCCGGCTTTGGTGTGGTAAATTAGTGTAGGAGTAGTGGTAGTGGTGGTGGTAGTTCTGGTAGTGGTGATGATATTGATAGTTGTGATGGAAGTAGTGGTGGTGGTAGTGGTGCTGCTGGGTGCTTTTTTTTTTACCTGTGAGTCCTTACCTATCAGAATGACCACAAGAAACTTAGTCCGCGCTCTTTATATGCCTCACCCATATTACCTATGCTAATATGTATCTGCTGTGTTAGAAAAATGCTGATCCAACGCTCGAGTTCATTTGTCGAATTCGGTTATGGATGGAGGTGGCTTCCACAACTTATTCCAGTGCATCCAACGCTAGTTGGCCACCTGTACAGGATCCTGGTATTTCCTTACGTTTCTACGATGCCTTTCTGTTCAAAATTTCCACCTGTGTCTTCTTGTCCTGCTTTCTCTATAATTTAAAGAGGTTCTCCTTGTCCTCCTCCTTTATGTTTCACAGTATATGCTATGTGCTCTGGTAATGGTATACGTAGTCCCTGTATGACTCCTACGCGCACACACACACATACATTCATACACAAACAGGTGTCTGTGTGTGTGTATTCACCTAGTTGTGTTTGTGGGGGTTGAGCTTTGCTCTTTCGGCCCGCCTTTCAACTGTCAATGTGTGTGTGTGTGTGTGTGTGTGTGTGTGTGTGTATGTGTGTGTGTGTGTGTGTGTGTGTGTGTGTGTGTGTGTGTGTGTGTCTTGTCGTATACACAGTAAGCCAGACTGCAGCTGATGAATGTGAGAAGTAGTGGAGGGAAGACACCATCGGTAGCGGCCGGTGGAAAGAGAACGAGAGAGAAGTGTGTGATCTTCACAGATTGGAAGATGATGGTCTGCACTTCACTGAACGGGAACACAATAACCCCCCCCCCCCACGGGTCAGCCGCGGCCGCTCCCGATACCGCCTTTAACGGTGATGATAATCGCTTTTCGTCTTTTCTTAACTCCGTTGGTATGTTTCACCGACTCCTTGGCCCTTTTAGGCCCCTTTAAAAGGCTTTATTTTTATTTTTATTTTTATTTTTATTATTTTCTACCACAGACGTGGCCAGACATTTACAATGCTAATCAGAATATATACATTTTCTTCTGTCCTCCATGGACAGGGTTAGAGAAGTGTTAAACATATGGCTTTTAGAAGGGTTTGAGGACAGGCGGGCGGTGTTAGTGGACGGGGCTAGGGGCATATAAATATACGAAGGATAGGTAGATAAAGCCATTATAAAGGCTTGAGACAGAACTCATGTAACTGTGTATTCCACTATTCCCCGTCATCCATTCGGCGTTTCAGCGGCTTTACCTGACGACTTCGTTGGAAATGCAGGTCGGCGTTCAATCCCCGACCGTCCATAAGTGGTTGGGGGACACCATTTCTTCTCCCCCGTCCCATCCCAAAGTCTTATCCTGACCCCTTCCAAGTGCTATAGGGTAGTAATGGCTCGGTACTTTCTCCTGATAATTCCCATATCCTCCCCACCTGTTGGGGGGGGGGGGGGGAATTAACATCCTCCAGGGGAGAGACCTTTGCTGTCACAGGTATTGACAGACCGACGCCCAACTGGTACTGCACGAGTGGGAAGGAAGAGGCGAAGATGCTGTAACTTATCTCCAAAGATGTCGTCCGATCTCCACAGGAGTGCATAACGTGTCACGGGAGACGTCGTCGTCTAAACGTGGGAGACACGTCGTCTAAACGTGGGAGACACGTCGTCTAAACGTGGGAGACACGTCGTCTAAACGTGGGAGACACGTCGTCTAAACGTGGGAGACACGTCGTCTAAACGTGGGAGACACGTCGTTTAAACGTGGGAGACACGTCGTTTAAACGTGGGAGACACGTCGTCTAAACGTGGGAGACACGTCGTCTAAACGTGGGAGATACGTCGTTTAAACGTGGGAGATACGTCGTTTAAACGTGGGAGATACGTCGTCTAAACGTGGGGAAAAACGTATTATAAACGTAAGCTTTACGTCTTTCTGGTCATAAGAAGTTTATGATGTTGGTAGCGATGGATCAGGTTATTATTTATCGTGTGGTGGAATGGAACAGTTTGGTGGAGAATGGTAGATTGTGTAGTGATAGGGGTGTGGAATGACAGGGTGGAATGGTGTGAAGAAGATTGGAATGGCGTGGAATAGTCTGCCGTGGAATGATAGGACGTGGAATGGTACGGATGGACAATGAGGTGTGGAACAGTGGAATAAAGGGTGGATAGTGAGGGATGATTATGGAAGCTGAGAGAGAGAGAGAGAGAGAGAGAGAGAGAGAGAGAGAGAGAGAGAGAAATCACACGGCCGCCTGACCTACCTTTGATTGTGATGAAAACCTGTAATGGGTCATTTAAATAATGACAATGGGACTATATAATGGCACAGTGTCCTCCGTGTTAATGGCGAGGGTGAACAATGCAAGGCGGCCCTTGACTGCATGATACAAAAATTGCCAAAATGCTACATGCTTGCAAATGCATGTTTGCATGTTGCAAATTTCCAGCGACAGTGAAATAAATCGTTACGCTGTGACCCAGAGAGAAATTGCACATTAATAGATGCTTGCAAATATATTTTTTCTGCATGGATTTCTAGTGGCAGTGAAATATTCCAATTATAATGATCCAATGGGCAGAGTTTCTTTCACCTTATGCCCCTGTTACCTAGCAGTAAAATAGGTACCTGGGTGTTAGTCAGCTGTCACGGGCTGCTTCCTGGGGGTGGAGGCCTGGTCGAGGACCGGGCCGCGGGGCACTAAAGCCCCGAAATCATCTCAAGATAATCTCAAGAAGGGGGAGCGCAGTCTACGCTTGCAGTGAATTACTCGACTGCACATTATAAGCAGTGACAAGGTGGGACAGCCCTTGGTGTGATGGGTAGTGAGTGCAGTGAAAGCGTGAGAACAGTGCACAGGCATCAAGTCGTGGTAATAGGACCTACAGTGACTTAAACCCTCGTTCTCTGTGTGTGTGTGTGTGTGTGTGTGTGTGTGTGTGTGTGTGTGTGTGTGTGTGTGTGTGTGGAGTGAGAATGAGCTCTAGTGGTCTGTATCAAGGGTGCGTATATAGTTTTAAAGTGTTTGATGATGGGGTTAGTTTCGCCTTCACAAACGCTGCGAGGGGGTGGGGGGATAGGGAGGTGTGTGGGAGATGGGGGGGGGGGAGTGGTAGGAGAAGGGATAGGAGAGGGGTTGGGGGTCGAGGAATGGGGGGACCTGGGGATGGAAGGGAGTAAGTAATTGGATTAAAAACAAGCCGAGAGAGTTTGTTTGTTTGGGTAGAATTGAAATGTGGGTCACTTCAAGAGATGTGGTGTGTGTGTGTGTTTGTGGGATCTTTTTATTCGTTTGTTTTGCTAATTGTGTTCCGCATTTAAGTGGGTAGAATCGAGAAAAACAGATGTTTGTCTGTGTACACACCTGTTTGAGGCCTCAGGATCGAGGTTTAACTTTTGACCCCAACTTCCTAGCCGCTATAGTTGTCTAATGCAATGATTCCTACCTTGTTGTTTCAGCTTTAGCTACTCAGGACGAAATGGACATGTAGCACGGGCCATGGCGAGCCCGTCTAAGATTCCTGCCTTAATTCCTTTATTATATGGGCTTTTTGAAAGTTCAAATGGAGTTGGCTTCTCCAACCTGTTCATTTAACTCATTCCATTTTCTCACTACTCTTATTTCAAAAGAAAATTTTCAAACATCTCAAGGACTCTTAAGATTTCTCAAACTTCCCACTCATGCCACCTCATTTTTGTATTAATTTGGAACATTTCTTTTCCCACTTTGTCAATCACCTTAAGTATTTCGTATGTCTCTATCATGTTTCCTCTCTTTCTCCTTTTTTCTCTAGTGACGTCAAATCTAGTTCTTTCAGTCTTCATAGCCCGTTCCTAGCAATTCCGAAACGAGCCTCGTTGCAAATTTCTGAATCTTTTTAATTTTCTTATGTGTTTTTAAGATGAGGGGTCCCACGATATGGAGCTGCATACTCTCTGACTGGTCTCGCGTAGGTGTAGTGTGATCTAAATGCCACCCAATGTGTGCCCTTGTAGTAGTGCGATGCTGAAATGGTTTTATACGACCCTGTGTCCATAGCGTCTGTGCGCGTGGCGTCCGTGTGCGTGGCGTCCGTGAAAATACCGTGACGATAGGGGCCCATTGTACTCAATTTCCTGTTTCCATTTTTCTCGCTGTCTCGAGATTTTTTCGTGTTGATTCCCGCTTAACGAGACCCCTTAATCTTGTCAGGGGCGGCTCAGGTATGATGGAAACAATCGAGTTTATCACGGCCTGATAAGAAGACCCCCCCCCCCCACCCATGAACTGACATCAATTTTATTCCCAAATTCTTCTTCGAAATCCCACGAGGTCGTGTTGGCGAGGACCCCCTAACGGTATCTCTCTCTCTGTTGCTGTGCTGACTGATGGTCTTCTGAGATAACGTTCTTATCAGCATCATCCTTCAGTCCTTTTGTCCACAGTCTATTTCAATATTGTTCCTTCACGTACGTCAATCCAAATGGGTTGATGCTCGTGAAGTAGCTCATGTTCATCTCTTCTTGTCGTGTCACTACTCATGTCTGTAAGCATACTTTTCATATATTCCAATCTCCATTGCATTTAATACACGTCTGCAAGTATGTATTTCATCAATGATTTTGCTGGTTCCTCCTCAGAGGTCTATTTCTTGAATCATATTTCTATTTCTTGTTTCATAACGTCATTGACAACGCCCCCCAATTGTACCTTATTCGGTCTGTTAATTAACTATCAGCAATGTTACTTTATTAATTATTTGATGGGATAGATAACACGACCCAAAATGAGTGAGAAAAAATTGCGCCTTTAGGAATGAGCATCTTATGTACAGTCGTGATGTGAAGGAGATGAATGCATCTCATTCTCTTCTATTTAGGGAGATCCCACATCTTGCAGCCTCCACACATTCACTGAAAAGTCACAAATATATGCAAAAAAAAAAAAAAAGGGGCGAACTATGAACTTAAGCAAGGTCAAAGGACACCTCTGAACTTATACTATGCCTAAGGTTAACGTATGAACTTATACTGACAAATTTCCTGTTGAGTGAGCAATTTTAACTGCCAATAAACCGATTATAATTATCTGTAATTACCTGTGGTTTAATTATCTTTGCAGAGGTAATGGTTTAATTTACCATGTTATAAGGGTCATTGTCGAGTTTATTGTATTTTTATGGGCTTCTCGTGTATTAGGAATCTATTAAAATACAATTTTGTTAGTGTTTGGTTTGCAGAATTTGCTAATTTTGTTTTGTTAAGTATACCTGTTTGCTTAACAGTATTCGTTCAACTCTTTTTGCAGAATTGATTAGTTTTAGATGCAATATTTGTTCGTTTGTTCTTCAGCATTTGTTCATTTTGTTCTATAAGTTCGTTTGTCACGAACTGAGAGTCATTATATACTGCAGAGTGAGAAGTACTTTCTGTTGCACTGCACTGAAGTTAAAGGTCATATCGGGTGCTTATTGGCTGCCTCTCTTATCTCTCTGGTTCCTGTGTTTATCAACTGTTTCTCCTTTGTCCTAAATAATAAAATAGCTTGTACTGAGAATAGGATGTTCGTAAGGGCAGACGATGACTGTATATATATATATATATATGACTAACCACAGTGAAAATTTGAAAGAATAATAGGATAAAATTTTAAAATATTTAGCTGTGTAGCAGGAGGGCAGTGCCAAAAATTGTCTTGGAGGTCTGAATGTGATCCTGACACGCTGTTCCCTTTTGAATTCTGGCCAACCAGACCAGCCTATGTTGATCCTGTACCCCAGACCCTTCCCTCTGCTAATTTGGGTGTGGCCAGGTCCAAGCGCCTGGCCTTCAATTCTTGACAGACATTCAGACACACTCTTATACAGATTCTCACACACACACACACACACACACACACACACACACACACACACGAGTGAATTGGAATATTCGAATCACCAAAGAGGGAATTAGTATGTTCAAGGATTGATGAGAACTCCTAAGTACATACATTCAGGGAGCTTAACAAAGACATCTTCCTTGTGTGTGAGTGTGTGCATGTGTGCGCGCGCGCGTGTGTCTGTCTTGGGGGGAGGTGGGGGTGTTGGAACCACTCTGGGCTACCCACTGTTGCCAAGATTCCGTGGAAAGCCTAGCCTTTCTTATCATAAAAAAACCCACAATATCAATATCTTTTCTAAAGTCAAGAACTATCTATAAACCGCCTGCTGGCTTAGAAAGACCCAATGTGTGTCCTACAATCGTATAGCGATTTATTATATATATATATATATATATATATATATATATATATATATATATATATATATATATATATATATATAAATATATATATATATATATATATATATATATATATATATATATATATATATAATATATATATATATAATCTGGTGGCTTTTGGCAGCAGTGCCTCTCTACTTGAGGTAATCCCCTTCACATTTCCAATCTAAACTTTTGGCCAATCGCTTCCCTATTCTGTTGACTGAGAGATGAGGGGATGCACGTTGTGGCGTGTCCCCTCTACTGCACTTTATGCCCCGCCTCCTCTCTCTCTCCCCTCTCTAATCTCTCTGTCCCCTCCCCCTCTTTTACATGTCCCCTCTCTCTCTCTCTCTCTCTCTCTCTGTGTTCACTATTTTCTGACGTCAAGCTTTGGCTGTTCATTGCGTATTATATCTTATTCCTTCTCCTTTAATTCTCGTTCTTCCCTCATAAATGCATCTCTTTCTCCTCCTAAAATCCTCTCTTCCTTAAATCCTCTCCTCCGTAAATCCTCCCCTCACATCCTTCCCCTTCCCCATCTTACATTTCTGCTCCCTTACTCCCCTCTCAAGTGCACTCTCCCCTCTTTCCCACCATTACCATTCCTATCCCCTCCCCTAACCACGCCCCTGCCTCTAACCACACCTTCCCCTACTCCCTACCCCTCTGCTCAATCATTTCCCCCCTATCTACACACTTCCCTTTCCCCTCATCACACTCCTTTTCCTTTACAATTCCCTTCCCCCTACAGCCTTCCCTGCCTTTTCCTTAGCACCCCCTCTATCCTTCCCATCCTCTATCCTCCCCCTCTCCTCTGCCTTATCCTATCCTCCCCATTTCTTCACATCTTCCCCACTATCCCCTCATTCTTCGCTTCTTTCCCCTCACACTTCCTATTGATATTTTGTGACATCGATTTTTTCTTAATTTTCATCTTCTCGTGTTTATGGGGTATCAACACAATGTTATACCACAAGAAGTTGATAAATCAGTGAGGAGATATTGGAGGCTATACGACAGGGATATACGCAAGTTCGATCCCGTTCCATAGCGTTAATAATTCCTTGTCATATACATATATATATATGTACAATTTGCTGAGCTTGTACTAAGTTTACAGACTCACGCACGCACGCACGCACTCACTGGCTTCTCCATCACTGTCCCCTCCATCACCCTCCATACATCTCCCTCTCCCCTGCTCCATCCCTCCCTCCATGTATTAATCAGAGCCCCGTTTTGAATGTATTTACTCCTGAACTTTTGTAAATATACTCCCCGGTATTATTTCTAAAGTAATTCATTTTTTACTTAAGTATTGTTCAAGTAGTTCACTTAAAAAGGATAAAATACGTGTTTCTAATGCGTCACTCTTCAAAATTGAGTTACGAAACCACATACGTGATTAAGAAGGGGAAAATCACACGTGATTAAGAAGGGGAAAATCATTAAATGAGGGGAATCTGCTATTTAAACATTTACCAATCTGGGAGAGCCAATCACGGTATTAATTGACCCCAAAGTGACCAGTCAGGTGAATCGGGAGATACAAATTAACCAATCACACACGCCAATTGATCTCCAGCGACCAATTATATAGATGAGAGGGAACGGAGGGTGAGGTGGGTATTAACCGCTGTGTACTGTTGGCTGGTTAGTGTGGGAGGTAAGGAGTCTTGTGTACCGCTGTGACGCTGTACCGCTGTGACGCTGTACCGCTGTGACGCAAGGGGGAACCACGGTGACGCAGGTGAACTACGGTGACGCAGGTGAACCGCTGTGACGCAGATGAACTGCTGTGACGCAGGTGAACCGCTGTGATACAGGTGTACCGCTGTGACGCAAGTGTACCGCTGTGACGCAGATGAACTGCTGTGACGCAAGTGTACGGCTGTGACGCAAATAAGATAGCGTTCTGAGGTTGTTCTGTGAATGGTGCTGTGTTGAATGTGTATTCACCTAGTTGTATTCACTTAGATGTGCTTGCGGGGGTTGAGCTCTGCCTTTTCGGCCAGCCTCTCAACTGTCAATCAATCAACTGTTACTAACTACTAATGAGTTTTTTCACACACCCAGGAAGCATTCCGTAACAGCTGTCTAACTCCCAGGTACCTATTTACTGCTAGGTAACAGGGAGCAACAGGGTGAAATAAACTCTGCCCATTGTTTCTCGCCGGCGCCGGGAATCGAACCCAGGATTACGTGTCCAGTTGTACAGATGTATGTCGCGTCATACATTCTGGTTATATATTAGGAATAGTTAATTTTGTCGTGATTCACACACACACACACACACACACACACACACACATATACACACATATACACACAATGTATATATACCAATATATATTTTTATTTATTTTTATTCTTGTGTTACAGAGGCTGTGGGAGTTAGCAGCGACAGCCGTCTATTTAACGACCATTGACAGGTAAGATTAAATTGATATTAATTGTTTATACTGTGTTAGATAGACGCACAAGAGGGAACGAAGGAGAGGGGAGAGAGAGAGGGGTGAGAGAAAGAGGCGGTGGGGAGGAGGGGTAGGGATGTAGAGAAAGCGCGCGCATCTTCAGGAGATAATCCCCAAGAAACCGGTGGTGATGCTGATGGAGACGAGGCCCGTAAGTCAACTGGGAAAATGGCCTGCCAAGATCAAGGTTCATCAACGTGCTCCCTCACAGCGGAGGCTGAGACGATGGAAGGGGCTACAGGAGGGTGGCGGGAAGGACGCCGGAGAAAGGACAGAATAAAGGAATGAGAATTAGGAGATGTTTATCTCTCAAGAATGTTTGGCAATATGTTTATTGTTTGTGTGTCTATGTATGTATTAACACGATGTACTGAACGGGGTAAGAATAGCTCGAGCTACCTCATCCCTTTGTGTGTATTTTACCACAATAAACTTATTTCAATTTCAAAGGAATGAGGAAAGAGATTAAGATAAAAAGGGTAAAGATATGCGGGAAAATAAAACTGCCATTGTAAGAGAGGCACAAATGAGAAGCTTCGTCGTTTATAAGGATAAAAGTAAAGTTTGATACAGCATCTAAGAGGCTATGAGGATGCTGGATAATGGATAACTTAGGATGTGGAAGAGGGGGGATGGAGAGAGGCAGGATGATGGGGAAGATGGGAGACTAGAGGAGAGAGAGAGAGAGAGAGAGAGAGACGTTGGGGACGAACTAGTATGATGGAAATGCAGTAGTGTGTTTGGGTAAAATGTTAAATGTTTCTATTATACATTGTCTTAGAGCACGGATTAGGGAAGATGGTGATTGTGACTTTGTAAACACTTGGAGAGATTGTAACTCTGTAACACTTGCTCCAGGATTAGAATTAGAGTCATGACTCGCCCCCGCACTGTGTTTAACAACCTGTTTTAAGCGTTTGTCTGTCACATATAATGTACATATACAAGCTACACAAGCAATCTTGCTGTTAACATGTAACACTACACACATTGGCTACATTTTGAATCAAAGAATTCTTATATATCAACATTAATAAATACCATAGTGATATAGAAACATATAATTATTTGATATTACGTTGGATTTATAATCAACCAGAACACTTGATTTTCGAATCTCTCTCTCTCTCTCACACGAAGGCCAAGGAACAGGGTTCGATTCTCAGGCGAGACAATAACAAATCGCCAGAGTTTCTTACACTTGATGCCTCTGTACACCTAACAGTAAAACAGGTACCCTGAAGATAGACAGCAACTGCATGCTGCATCCTGGGGATGCTGTTGAGTCTAAGAAGCTCTTAGAATCTAGAGGCTCTTAGACTCTTAGAGCTCTAGACTCTAAAACTCCCTCTCTCTCTCTCTCTCTCTAAACTCACTCTCAAAACTCCCACCTCCCAAGATGAACGTGAATGGCCCCCGTCCTGGGATGGCTCCCTACATACACAGTGTGTAGTGGTGGCTCTGGTTAGAGCAAGAGTGCCAGTGGTACCAATAATTCACCTTGGCTCTGGTGGCTTTTGCCTGATGAAGAAGCAAGAGGAGAAAGAGGAACGAGAATGGGGAGAGGAGAAGACTTAAGGGTGAATTACAAAAGGGAGAGAAAGACAGAATCACGAGTGAGACAGAAGAAAGGAAGAAGCAGAAATGAGAGACAGTAAAAAAAACGGGATGGAGTGAGGATATGAGACAAAGAAATCAAGATAGGAAGAGAGAATGATACATCTAGGGGAAAAAAAAACTTACAGACTGAAACCCATAAAAGTGTAGCCAAGTACAGACTCGATTACGGACAGAATGACTTGAGACATAACAAGGAAGCAGAGAGAGAGAGAGAGAGAGAGAGAGAGAGAGAGAGAGAGAGAGAGAGAGAGAGAGAGAGAGAGAGAGAGGAGACAATTTCTAACACTTCAGTGCTCTCTCTAGCAGCACCTTGAGGCCAACACACACACACTACGTGCCTCTGATGGGCTCTGGGGGATTCTTTCTGCTGGTAAGGAGAGACTGAAGAGACCCCCAAGAGATCCTCAAGAGGAGACAAAGGAAAACAGAGAGAGACGGTGGGCGAGGAAGAGGAAGGGGGGCGCCGGCCCCCCTCACCATGAGAATCATCACCACCATTATGCCAATGTTAATCCTCGCTGAGTCGCGCTGTTGACGGATTTTCGCTTTATGGAGTCTGGGATTTCACGCGCCTCGCCAACCGGTGATAAAGGATCAGCAATGCCAGAAGAGGATTGGAGGAAAAAAAAAAGTCTTCGTTTTTTCCCCCTTCTGTTAACGTCTTCGACTTTTTTTTTTGTTCCATATTCTTTATTTTTCCCCATCCGCCCCTTTTGTGCCTACCGTTGCACGTATGTTGCTTGGTGTTATAAAGGAGACTATGGAGTGTACTGTGATAAACACGAGTAATTTCACTAATGGATAGTTTTTTGTGTGTTTCACCCATGTGGGGCCTTGTCAGCGTTGGAGGATGATGCATTGTGCGCCCCCCGGAGAGGGAGAGAAGGAGGAAGAGGGAGAGAGAAGGAGGTGAGAGGGAAGAGGAGGGGGGGGGGGGGCGGAGCTCCAAATGACATACCGTCCCAACATCTCGGGTGGGATAGGGGTAGGTGGGATAGGGGGTGTAAAGGTCTCATTTTCACATCAGCCACTATATTGCTACGTACTTTAGCTCTTGGTCTCCCTCCCGTCCTCTGCAAGAGACGACGCAGAAGGGGGGGGGGAGGAAGGAGGGTTGGGGGGGGGGGAGGAAGGAGGGTTGGATTTGGGGGGGGTTAACTACCTCCCACATTATAGCACCAGGCTCTTGGATCATTGATTAATTATGTCACTGCTTCGTGTCACCAACGTGTACTGAGAGGGGTGCTGGCCCACACTGGCACTGGCACTCACACTGGCACTAAGCGTAACTGTCCTCTAGTCCCCCTGTCCTCTTCTGGACTGTCTCGCGGAGTTGACATAGACAACACACTGCAAAAAAATAAACGTGACAAATGAGGCCACATAAAGACTGTATACAGTCTTTGAGAAGACTGTATCCGTTACTCTCGTGTTCACTTAAGATTGCTGATTGGTCAGCGAATGAGTGAACTCTCGTACTAGTGGAGTGGTTAGGCAGTGATTAGTAACGAGTAAAGATGGTGAGGTGATTATGAGAAGTCGTAAGCCCGTATGACATTGCACAGGGAAGGTATATGAGGAGCTGGGATATGAGGGACAAGGAGCTGGGATATGAGGGCAAGGAGCTGGGATATGAGGGTCAGGAGCTGGGATATGAGGGTAAGGAACTGGGATATGAGGACAAGGAACTGGGATATGAGGGCAAGGAACTGGGATATGAGGGGAAGGAACTGGGATATGAGGGTCAGGAACTGGGATATGAGGGCAAGGAACTAGGATATGAGGGGAAGGAACTGGGATATGAGGGCAAGGAACTGGGATATGAGGGCAAGGAACTGGGATATGAGGACAAGGAACTGGGATATGAGGGCAAGGAGCTGGGATATGAGGGGCAAGGAACTAGGATATGAGGGCAAGGAGCTGGGATATGAGGACAAGGAGCTGGGATATAAGGGCGTGGAACTATGACAACCGAAGAATGGCGTCTATATCCACTAGGAATATCGGAGTTCGAAAACAGAATAGCAAGAATAAAGACCTTCAAATGTACTGACCAGTCTATAAGATTTCTAACATACTGACCACACGGATTTCACAAACCCGTATTTCATACGGATTTATTAATATATCGACTGATATCTGTATTCATAGATATGCAGGTATTTACATCTATAATTCCTTTCCAAGTTATCTTACGCAAAATTAAATCAACGAAATGCATCGATATCAATATTTTTCGTGCGAGAAAAATATATACACAATCACTTGGCTTCAAATACGAACAATTAAACTTGTATACGAACACACGAACACACAGACCAAAGAGCCAAAGCTCAACCCCCGCAAGCACAATTAGGTGAGTACAGACCAGATAAACACGAACGTAAAGAAGACCTTTTAAGAAACATAAAGGTCACTGGATGACCGTGAGGAATTGGGAATACCGCTCTTAGTGTTCATAATGACAGCTGTTGTTGTTGTTGTTAAAGATTCGTTACCTGGAACAAAAAGTTCCAAGTAGCACGGGCTATGGTGAGCCCGTAGTGGACTTGTACTCTCTTATTAATAGCAGCCTTTAGGTCAGAGGCGCCTTGACGTTACTTTTTTACTACAACCGCTCTCTTGATTGTTTCCTGATTAGCTTGTATAATATATATATATATATATATATATAAATATATATATATATATATATATATATATATATATATATATATATATATATATATATATATATATGTCGTTGCCATCTCTATCTATATCTACTTGGACAGCTTGGTCGAGCAACTATCTTTTTTTTTTTTCGGGCCATTACGGGCCCGTAAAAAAACCCTGGACAAAAAAATTTACTTACAAAAACTTAGGGATTATCCATACCCGTGCCACCTCTTGGGTGGCTTAATCTTCATCAATCAATCAATCAACTCCATGAAAAGGATTCGGGATCTTAGTACTGACGTCGGGTTGAAGTTTCTTATAGAATTTAAAAAAAATTGGCACTTTATTTTGTTGCTTATTTTCCATATTTTTTTTTTTTTTAAGAGTGATGCCTAGATTAAGGAATTGTACAGGACAGTACAATTTTTATCTTGAAAAGCTGTCACGGTATCAACCTCTTGATAAATTGGAAGATATACACCTGGCCATTTTAAACCAGCCCAACCACTTGGGCTGGTTGGACGGTAGAGCGACGGTCTCGCTTCGTGCAGGTCGGCGTTCAATCCCCCGACCGTTCAAGTGGTTGGGTACCATTCCTGTCCCCCGTCCTATCCCAAATCCTTATCCTGACCCCTTCCAAGTGCTATATAGTCATAATGGCTTGGCGCTTTCCCCTGATAGTTCAATTCAATTCCCTGGAGTAAATCTTAACAGAAATTAGGTACCTGGGTGGTAGACAGCTGCTACGGGCTGCTTCCTGGGGGTGTGTAACTAAAAGGAGGCCTGGTCGAAGACCGGTTCGAGGGGACGCTAAGGCCCGAAATCATCTCAAGAAAACCTCAAGATAACCGGATAGTTGAGTCTGGATCATTTAAGATGGCAGTTACGATAATGAGCATCTTCAGTCCGTTGCTGGTCGAGATAGAGACTAACAGGTGAAGCCTGTGATCATTGAGGTGAAATATGCGTACAGTACGATCATGCTCAATTAGCTCTAAAAACTGTAAACAAAAAAAAAAGTTTCGAAAAGCTCCTATGGTGTACGAGAAGTACCTGAAATAAGACAAGGTAATTGCAGGCGATGAGTCACAATAACGTGGCTGAAGTATGTTGACCAGACCACACACTAGAAATTGAAGGGACGACGACGTTTCGGTCCGTCCTGGACCATTCTCAAGTCGATTGTGTGTCGATTTCACACAATCGACTTGAGAATGGTCCAGGACGGACCGAAACGTCGTCGTCCCTTCAATTTCTAGTGTGTGGTCTGGTCAACAAGACAAGGTAATTATCAGACGAAAGTAAGCAATTAGCCAACACTTGGAAGGGATACGACGACTGGATAGGAGCTGAGAGATATATAAACAATGGATAGGAGCTGGGACATTTGGGTCCTCTCCTCCATTTTAAACTTAGACCCAAATATCACAGGAAAAAGGTTATCATGTATAACCAAACTCAATTACGGGCTCACCATAGCCCGTGCTACATGAACACTTCGTCCTGAGTAGCTAAATCTTTAACAACAACAACCACAGCTGGGAACGAGGTGACGGAACGACACCGAATCATTTCCCCCTTTTTGGTGAAGCGAGAAAGGTGCACTGAGACGTAACTTACTGACTGAGACTGACTTACCTCAGCTACCATCACCACCTACAGTCCTCGGCAATTACTTTTACCCCTCGACCTGAAACCTCCCAGGAGATAAAAAAAAACACACCACAAGAGCCAAGCAGACCTCATCCTACAAGCAGACCTCATCCTACAAGCAGACCTCATCCTACAAGCAGACCTCATCCTACAAGCAGACCTCATCCTACAAGCAGACCTCATCCTACAAGCAGACCTCATCCTACAAGCAGACCTCATCCTACAAGCAGACCTCATCCTACAAGCAGACCTCATCCTACACGCCAAGAACTATCGCCTTTAAACTCAACAGTTTTGTCTGGAGGAGTTCTCAGAGACTTGGGTCCCTATTGTCTGCGACTGACAACAAAGAAACTCTCCACTCTTAAGCCACCTTTCTTGGCTGTTTCCTTGACCACTGAGGCGTCCCAGGAATTCCTCTCCGGCGAAATTATGAAGAATTATTATATATATTTTTTTCCTTCCCTGCTGAGAGGCGGTGGTTAGCTGAAAGGTCTTCATTCGAGATGAAATCGGAGCTATGGAGGTCTTACCTAGCCAATCAAGAGCCGCTGTATTCGTGACGTCATTCATATTGGTGGTAAATTTGGTTTATATTTTATCGTAGCAGCGTGCATCTGTGACGTCATTTAGAGTGAACAAATCCACAAGGGCTTGCTAGTGATGAGGGTTCGAACCTACGTCCGGGATGATCTCAGACGCGCCTTATAGTCTCGGATCTTAGATTTGGGATCTTAGACGAGCCTTAGATTTGTTCATTTGATACATCTATTGTGATTTCTGTGTGTATGTCATTTATAGTGTTTACTGACTGACTGACTGGCTGGATCTCTCTCTCTCTCTCTCTCTCTCTCTCTCTCTCTCTCTCTCTCTCTCTCTCTCTCTCTCTCTCACACACACACATACACACACACACTCACACACACACACACACACACACACACACACACACACACACACACACACACACACACACACACATAATTTTCAGCACTGACGCAAATTTTTCCTGTTCCAACCTATCATTCTCCCACACCTGCTCAATGGACTGTGAGAGTGGATATCATTGACGATTGTAGGGTGTTCATTGATCCCTTAACACACCTACCCTTCCGTTCAACGGAGTCTCGGTATACTGTTGTATAACACGCACATGTCCCCCTAGACTGTATACTATATGTAGACTATGGATACATATGCTAGCGTGCAGTGGATATGCTATATATATGTATGCTGGTCAATGGGTATGGTATATATATATATGTATACGGTCTATGCATACAGACGTGCTAGCCCAATGGATGTGCTGAATGTGTAATACGTTCTTTGCATATGTATTCTTGCGCAATGAATATTTTGTATACGTATATGGTTTATATGTATTCCGTGCTGGCGCAATAGGTGTGCTATTGCGTCCTCCCTGTGTGTGTGTGTGTGTGTGTGTGTGTGTGTGTGTGTGTGTGTGTGTGTTTACACACATGAAGTGGATGGATATAGCCAAGCAAATCCCTCGCTCCATAAGCATAGAAATGCCACTATTATGCTGTAGACTGACTTTATACTGCTGCAATATTAAAGCCTGGGAGAGGCCTGGGATAGACCTGGAAGAGGCCTGGAAGAGGAGGGGAAACGGGAGAGAGAGGGGAAGGTCTAGATTTGGGAAGGGGAGAAAGGATGACAAGGACCACAGGAAAATAGGGAAATGGGATAAAACACACACACACAAACCAAATACAACACAAATCTATCCAAACACACACACACAATATATATACACATGCATATATGCATGCCCATATATACATATACATACACACGAGCACATACATGCACCCGGGTCCAAAGGATCCTGGGTCGTTCCCGGCCGAAGCTGAAACAATAGGGCAGAGTTTCTTTTACCTGATATCTCTATTCACCTAGCAGTAAATACGTGTCTGGGAGTTAGACAAATGCTAGGGGTGGAATCCTGTGTGTGTGTGTGGCCTAGGGCCGGGCTTTGGGAGTACAAGAACTCCCAGAACCCCCCATCAAGCAGGTGTGTGTGAGTGTGTGTGTGTGTGTGTGTGTGTGTGTGTGTGTGTGTGTGTGTGTGTGTGTGTGTGTGTGTGTGTGTGTGTGTGGCAGAAATGTCTGTATTAGACACGATGGTCAATACTCATTGCAACCGACGGTTGGGAAGGCGGGGCCCCAAGAGCTAACAGCTCCATCCTGCAGGTACAAATAGTAAACACACACACAGCTGTCACCAGTTGATTGACAGTTGAGAGGCGGGACCAAAGAGCCAGAGCTTAACCCCCGCTCAAGCACAACTAGGTGAGTACACACTTCTACCTAGTTTCTCTTCAGGTCTTAATTCTCATGTTTCTTTACTTAATTCCTTTCCTTCTTTCTCTCTCCATTTGTACTATGACAAGGTCTTCTGTTTTCGCGTTTTTCAATCATATTTCTCATTATTTCTTGATCTCCCATTTCTCTCACTCAGACTCCGTCCTTACTGTAATAATAATTCCCTTTCTTGCTTCTTGTTCCCTATTCTCTTCTTGTCGGCCTTCTTCTCCTCCTCTTCCTTCACTGTACTTCCCTCCATTTTCCTCCTGTACCGTTCCTGTGTCTCCCATTTTCTCACTTTCAGTAATCTCTCCTGTCTCCCATTTTCTCACTTTCAGTAATCTCTCCTGTCTCCCATTTTCTCACTTTCAGTAATCTCTCCTGTCTCCCATTTTCTCACTTTCAGTAATCTCTCCTGTCTCCCATTTTCTCACTTTCAGTAATCTCTCCTGTCTCCCATTTTCTCACTTTCAGTAATCTCTCCTGTCTCCCATTTTCTCACTTTCAGTAATCTCTCCTGTCTCCCATTTTCTCACTTTCAGTAATCTCTCCTGTCTCCCATTTTCTCACTTTCAGTAATCTCTCCTGTCTCCCATTTTCTCACTTTCAGTAATCTCTCCTGTCTCCCATTTTCTCACTTTCAGTAATCTCTCTCTCTCTCTCTCTCTCTCTCTCTCTCTCATCTTCTACATGGTTTTCTCCTTCACCACCATCATCTTCCCTCCCTCCGCCCGCCTCGGAAGACACAATAAGAAACCAGAGAAAGTCGCATCAAAGTTTGGAACGAGTTTGTTGGAAGGCTTCGTCGCAATATGTCGTCGAGGCTATTATGGCGGAGTCTGAATGGCGCACACCTCAATACCTGCTATTGTAACCATGGTGGGAGGAGGAGTCGTCCTCCAAGTCGTCTTAAACCCCTAGTCGTCGTCTTCCACGTCGTCTTAAACACCCTAGTTGTCGTTCTTCAAGTCGTCTGAAACCTGTAGTCGTCGTTCTCCACGTCGTCTTAAACCCCTAGTCGTCGTCCTCCACGTCGTCTTAAACCCCTAGTCGTCGTCCTTCAAGTCGTCTGAAACCTCTAGTCGTCGTCCTCCACGTCGTCTTAAACCCTTAGTTGTCGCTCTCCACGTCGTCTGAAACCCCCCCCTAGTCGTCGTCTTCCACGTCGTCTTAAACCCCTAGTCGTCGTTCTCCACGTCGTCTGAAACCCAATAGTCGTCGCTCTCCACGTCGTCTTAGTCCCTCCTAGTCGTCTCCCTCGTCGTCTCCCCTTTGTCGTCGTTCAGTGTGTCTGGTTTCGTCTTCCGCTTCGTTCGCTGTGCATTAACTAGGGTTTCTGTGATATGTGTCGTTTTCGTTCCGTGCTGTGTCCTCGTCCTCGTCGTCCTTGTCGTCCTCGGGTTCGAACTCTTGCATGGACGCCTTAATTAAGGCCCTCCATCACCGGAGATCTAGCATGGGCGGGAAGGTATATCAAAGCTTGTGTGTGTGGGGCAAGGAAGCTGCTACTCCTGCAGGAGGCAAGGAAGGGGATGGCAGCAGGAGCAGCAGGAGCCTCCTGGGCTTAGCTCAATGACCCTATACACTCACGGCACATCTGGCAAAAGATGGCAACCGTCGGAAAGAGAAAATTCCAAGAGAAAAAGGGGACTCTCAAAATGGAATAGGAGGGAGGGGGACAAAAAATAGAATTGAAATTTAGAGGAAAAGATAATTTTGTTAATGAAGAAAATTTAAAGGATTAGTAAGAACAGGGGGGGGGGGGAAGTGATAGGATGAAAGGGTTAAGAATAGGGTTGTTGAAAGGTGTGTGTGTGTGTGTGTGTGTGTGTGTGTGTGTGTGTGTGTGTGTGTTGAGTGTAGTGTGTTGCTAGGATACGCAGGCAGGTGTTGCAGACAGGTGTTGCAGTGTGTGAAATCATCGAAGACAGTTATGGGTCATTCCACAACGGTCTCCCTTAACCATCTAAACCCCCTGGGTTCCGTGGGATCATTGATCCCCGGAACGTCCACAAGGTTGCCATGCCCTGTAATTCACCGTAGTGTTGTGGTGCTACGCTTCCCCCCCCCCCCCACCCCTCACACCGGTGGACATGGGATTGGATTCACGAAGCAGTTACGCAAGCACTTACGAAGCTGTACATCTTTTCTCAATCTTTGGCGGCTTTGTTTACAATTATTAAACAGTTAATGAGCTCCGAAGCACCAGGAGGCTGTTTATAACAATAACAACAGTTGATTGGGAAGTTTTCAGGCTTGTAAACTGTTTAATAAATGTAACCAAAGCCGTCAAAGATTGAGGAAAGATGTACACATTCGTAAGTACTTGGGTAACTGGTTGGCGAATCTGGCCCATGTTGTTGTCATAGATTCAGCTACTCGGAACAAGTTCCAAGTAGCACGGGCTATGGTGAGCTCGTAGTGGAGTTACCTGGCACAGGAGAGGTGAGTTCCTGGCCCCATGGAACTCACCCTTTCGTTGTGGTATATCCTCACTTATTCACCACCTCAGCGCCTTCTAGGTAAACACCTCCATCCCTCCATCTCGCTAACCCTCAGAACAGCCTCTTGTATCTCATACACTCCGGACATTTTGCGTTTTGCTATAATACCTTTCGCCAGCGTGCTATTGACAGCGACAGCTGAAGTTTTAAAGTGAAATTTGTTGATCGATTGCTAGAGGAGTTCTTTGATAGCGCGAGGCAGGAAATTGGAGCAGTCGATTAATGTTGATATATTTTTTTTTACTAAAGACCTCTAATGTCCGGGTGTTTGAGGTCTCTCTGGCAGGCAGGCATGCTAAGGGTGCCTCCTGCTTCCTCCCCTCCCCAACTGCTCTTTTAGTTCGTCATCTGTTTCCAAAAGAGGCGGGTTATGCAGCGGATACTATGAGAGCTTTTGTAACCTTCCTACTATACAGTACCTCCCAGTACTGTATAAATAGCCACAATGGCATTACAAAACTTCCTAGTACTCTCCAAATGGTCACAACTGCATTACAAATTTTTCTACTACTAACCAAATGGTCAAAATTGACCAAACTCCACATTATCCACGACAACATTATCCACCTCCTAGTGCCACATAAATGGCCGCAGTTGCCTTCTAAAAGTCATTGTAGAAAATTTTTGCCCTTACAGGACAGCGAGGAGTCACGCAATGTCCTTCGACGTAGTTAAGGCTAGACCCTCCAAAAAAATACACGCACCTTTAGTGACATTTTTTGTGATGATTGACTCATGTCATATACAAAAGTTAAGAGAATCTGACCTCTCTGTCCATGCCCAATAAAGTCGACTGTGCTTGCATGTTCCGTGTCATATATGCACCTTATGTTCCGAAATCAGGCGACGTTAAGATAGCTTCCGATTAGGTGACAGAAAACTCAGATTTTTTTTTTTTTTTTGATGGCCAGACCGCACACTAGAAGGTGAAGAGACGACGACGTTTCGGTCCGTCCTGGACCACATTCACAATCGACTTGAGAATGGTCCAGGACGGACCGAAACGTCGTCGTCCCTTCACCTTCTAGTGTGTGGTCTGGTCAACATACTTCAGCCACCCGAGAGATCAACATTAGAAGCGGGACAATCGACTTGAGAATGGTCCAGGACGGACCGAAACGTCGTCGTCCCTTCACCTTCTAGTGTGTGGTCTGGTCAACATACTTCAGCCACGTTATTGTGACTCATCGTCTGCAAGGCTTTTTTTTTTTTTTAATTTGCAGAAAGTCCAAAAACATAACGCCTTGGTTATCATCAGACTTACGGAGTTGAAGGCTGAGTGCTGGAGGCAAGAATATTCCTGAGGCATAGGTACTAGGGCGTCTGATAGCTGAGTGGACAGCGCTTCGGATTCGTAGTCCTGAGGTTCCGGGTTCAATCCCCCGGTGGAGGCGGAGACAAATGGGCAAAATGTTTCTTTCACCCTGATGGACCTAGCAGTAAATAGGTATCTGGGAGTTGACAGCTGCTACGGGCTGCTTCCTGGGGGTGTGTAACAGAAAGGAGGCCTGGTCGAGGACCGGGTCGCGGGGACGCTACGCCCCGAAATCATCTCAAGATAACCCCCAAGATACGGCAAGACGGCGGAATTCCGTGTTGCACACTGTTATCTTAGAAGTGAAATGTTTAGATGTGTTATCTTAGAAGTGAAATGTTATATTTGAAGTTAATTGTTTAGCACTGATATTCTAGAAGTAACATATTTAATAGTATTATCTCAGAAAAGAAATGTAGATTATGTTTAATACAGAAATTCAATCAAGCTAGAAAGGTCAGTTACATTAGGGTCAGGTAGGTAATTATTCCATACATTTTCTCCTGTCACCAACTCCTTGAAGTTCTACTGACAAGACCAAAAATGATTACCACTGAGGGCTGGGTATGGGTAAGGTGGGTGTTGGGGGCAGGGTAGGTGGATAGGGTACTGGGATAGGGAGGAGTAGGTGGGAGGGAAGGGTCCTTAACATGCATATAAATTTCTAATTATTTCCTGCGGATATATATATATACGGATATAGAAGGATATATATTATATATATATGAAAGAAAGCTTGAATAACCGTATAATAACTTTAATAACTCATTGAAGAACTGTGACTCCGATCAGGGTTCGAGCCTGCCTCCCTTCTGGTGTGCAGTCCTCATACTACAAATACTCGCCAACTGAATCTTAACACCTCACCTAACCAATGTCTAAATATTCACAGTATGCTAATATATATAACAATATTAATTTATATTTGAGAAAATTCCTATTTTGATCGAACATGTTGAAATTGATGAATGAGTCTTTGGGGTTGATAGCTGGATGGAATGGACTTGGTCTGAGATCAGGTTAGCAGTGCTATAACCACTTCACCAGCGATTGAGGACAATCGTTGTGGGTTGTACTTGTAATTACCTCGCAAATTTAAAAGTTAGTGAAACAGGATGGAACACTTTCTAAACTGAAACGAATAAGTTTATAAGTTGATAAATAAGATATATAAACTATCCCCTTATTGTAACAACTCGTTTTCCAGTTAGTTCCATCCATCTTGGATTGGTCACTTTCTCTCCTTTTCAATTAGGTCTCACTTCATACAGGTCGGCGTTCAATCCCCGACCGTCTATAAGTAGTTGGGCACCATACCTTTCCCCCCCGTCCCATCCCAGATCCTTATCCTGACCCCTTCCAAGTGCTATATAGTCGTAAATGGCTTGGCGCATTCCCTTGACAATTCTTTCCTTCCTTTTCAATTATGTGACTTGATTATGGACCGGGACGGGCCGAAACGTCGCCGATTCTTCATTTTCAGATATGTGGGTTAAGTCTAAACTCTTCAGCCACATAATTTGCGACACATGAGCTTACATGAACGTCTGCTTACATGGACAATGTTCAATCCCCTGATGATCCGAGTGACTGGGTACCATTCCTCTCAAATATGTTTACTGAGACAAGAAAAAAACACATCTCAAAGGGATAGAGTAGCTTCCCCATTCTTCTTGGGGTGAGGAGACGGGTACGGTTGGGCTCGGCGCGACGCTGCCTTCTCTCAGGGGTGTGCAATGAGACTCTGATTGACAGATTATGGTAATGAAGACCTAACGCTTCTTTGGCTGCTCGTGTGTGTCCCTGGTTCTAAGTCCTTCATCTCTTGGGGCTTCCTGATCCTCTGCCCGTGCTACGGCATGTCCGGTGAGCAATGAGGATACGCTGGCCCCTCCTCACATGATGCTGCATCTCCATCCTCACTAAATCTCATGTTCCTTAATCTTCAAGACGTATGCTGCGCACATTTCCGTTCTCAAGGGAGGGGCAGAAAGCCTTAAACTTTTGGGCCTAACGAGGCCAATGGCTAATCTTCTTCAGGATGCAGACCGCAACAGTTTCCTATACCTAGGGTACCTATTTGACTGCTAGGTGAATAGAGGCATCAGGTGAAACTTACCCGGGTGTCTAGGTTGGGAATCGAAGCTGTAGATCAGTGTTACACTGTAGTTGTGTCTTCCAGGATGTGTCATGTACTCCGAGGACTATATGGTAGAGCGACGGTCTCGCTTCATGCAGGTCGGCGTTCAATTCCCGATCGTCCAAATGCTTGGGCACCATTCCTTCCTCCCGTCCCATCCCAAATCCTTATCCTGATCCTTTCCAAGTGCTGTATAGTCGTAATAACTTGACTCATTCTCCTGATAGTTCTCTACCTTTTCCAATGCTCCTTGAGATCTTACTAACGCCCTAGAATATGGAGAAATTAACAGATTTTCAAATTGATCCGGAAAAAACTGTTTTTAAATCATTTTTCCATTTTTTATTTCCCAAACTAGCGTCATCTTAAGTGTATCGAGTATGAATTAATACTTTGCATGCCCAAGTGAACATGTAATGTAAGAGGAGTGTAACGAGGCTTATATTATCTTCCTTTACAAGATAATGACAAGTGGATATAATGAATAATGACAAGTAATGACAAATTATTATTGGAGGTTGTAGGACGTCCTCTGTGGTCGTGTCTGAGAAGGTCCTGCGACAGATGAGATTGACAAAAATATCTTACGATATTGCGAATGCATTGCATTGGGAAATGGGGTGGGTGGGTGGGGGGGGGATGGGGGGCGTTGTATGTGCGAGTGCAGACACATGCATATGCTGTGTCACATATGTAGGCGTACACAATGCACATATGATCACACACACGCATAATGCACATACACGAATATATACTACTATATATATACACATACATACACTCTCAAATGAACAATACGTACATACTTGCATGTATGAATGTATATAATGTATAAATACATATATGTATGAGTCGCAAAGCCCAAGGACACGGGTGTTGGGTGACAGCTGGCACTCCCACGGACATACGGACCCCCTCTTCCTGGGGAGGGGGAGGGAGGGGGGGGAGAGAGAGAGGGGTACAGACACACACAAACACACGCACACACACACACTAAGAGAAACTCCCTCTCTCGCTCACCACAACTCTCTATATTCAGCTGAACACGTGGTTGTGCAAACATGCACATCTCCATGTTGCAAATGAGTCAGTGGTTGATGGGGCTAACTGGGGAGGGTTGGGGGATGGTGGGGAGTTGTCTACCAGTTGTGGGTAGTGTAGCGGGGGAAGAGGGAGGTGGGGGGGGGGGGGAGAAAGAGGGGGATGGTGCCGAGTTCAGTACTGCTGGTTCCATAGTTTATACTGAGATGTAGAACAAGAGAAAGCCAGATACAGAAAATGGGGGAGAGAGACTTGTTTTTTTTAAGAGTACATGAAGTGAAAACAGATAGCTGGACGCGTTGAATTATTGTCCCCTGTTATTACTGTCCCTGGCACTACTGTCCCTGGCACTACTGTCCCTGGCTCTACTGTCCCTGGCTCTACTGTCTCTGGCACTAATGTACTCATATAAAAAAGTTTAGAGCATTAAAACTTCCAATACCCTGACAATTTTTCAGACCTAATAAAAGCAATTCTAGGCCTAATAAATCTTGGGCCTTTTGTAGTACACATACGTACTATACTAGTATACTAGAATTTGGAGAGATTAACTTTTTTTTTGGGGGGGGGGGGGGGAGGAGGGGGATAAAGGGGGAGGAGGGGGGGGGGGGGGTTCAGCACTGCACATTTTGAACCTGTTTATCCTTAACACAAACATTCCTACTGTCAATATTGACAGACTTTAATTATTATGGATCTCTTTTTAGCCTTTGCTTTATTTGTGCTTACAATATAATACACTTTTTTTTTAAATTTTAATTGAAAGCTATAGGCCAAGAAGGAGTATATACACTTTCCTCTCGTTCATATTTTATCTACCATATCATATCTATCTATCATATTTATCAATGTTTGCCCAAGGTTTCCCCCTTAACGTTTTACCAACGTTTCCCCAAGGTATTGCCCAACGTTTCCCCAAGGTTTTGCCCAACGTTTCCCCAAGGTTTTACCCAACGTTTCCCCAAGGTTTTGCCCAACGTTTCCCCAAGGTTCTTTTTCCCCAACGTTTCCCCAACGTTTTCCCCAACGTTTCCCCAACGTTTTGCCCAACGTTTCCCCAAGGTTTACCCAACGTTTCCCCAAGGTTTTACCCAACGTTTCCCCAAGGTTTTGCCCAACGTTTCCCCAAGGTTTTACCCAACGTTTCCCCAAGGTTTTAGCCCAACGTTTTCCCCAACGTTTTGCCCCAACGTTTCCCCAACGTTTCCCCAACGTTTTGCCCAACGTTTCCCCAACGTTTTGCCCCAACGTTTCCCCAACGTATCTCCCAAGGTTTGCCTAAGATACACACTATTCTCTCTCACCCTCACATCAGCTCCACTCCTCACGTTATTCTGGCATGTATCTCATATCTTCTCTTAATGCGTTGACGGGTTTTTGCCTCTTCTCAGTCCATGTTTTCATAAGATTAAATGTTTGTTAGTTATATACTTCTTTGAATCACATGGTTTCTAATGAATTTTAGTTTTATTAGTATTTTTATCAGTTTATCTTCTATGTAATAAGTAGTCCAGATTTGTACTATATTTATATAAGGAGACAGAGACAGACACTAATTATAAATACATAATTATATGTAGTTATATATACATATAAATATATGTATATGAATACATTTACACTAATTATATATATATATATACACACACACACCAAAAGGTATACTCAGCATCTCGGTATATATACACTAAGAGCTTAATTTAATCATGGATTCCATTCAAGACTGAAGTGTAGTGACTGGATGGTCAATAAACTATTATGGTGGCTTTAGTAACCCTCTAAAAGTTGATGGGCCAAAAGGAAAGGTAATTTTGAAAAGATAGCGTTAAGCCCGTATGACTAAAAGGCACTTGGAAGGTGTATGAGGATAAGGTGGAATATGAGTACAAGGAGCTGGGATATATGAGTACGAGGAGCTGGGATATGAGGACAAGGAGCTGGGATATGAGGACAAGGAGCTGGGATATGAGAACGGAGTAAAGAAAAGGTGCCGATCCACTTGGATCATCAATGCCTCGAACGCCTACCTCCTAAATTCTATTGATGGCTGCGGGGATGTCACCAGGTTATCTCACTGGGAGAAGTACGCCGTTACCGTACAAGATAACCAAGATCGTACGTCAATCGTTTTGTTACTGGTACGTTTCGCGTTGTTTTCAGTTGCACTTTTACTTTTTAAGCTGTCAATGCCTATCATGGAGTGGTTTTATAACGTGTTTTCGCCCTTATAGTGCTTTTCGTCTGCTTGTTTCAGCAGCTTTCCGCCTGCTCGTCTCTCCTGCTTTCCGTCAGATCTTTGGTGTTGACCGTTTCTTTCACTTGACGGACTGACACGGGAATTTGACCGGAATTATAGCTAAGCTATCAAGTCTAGTATATCCTAGCCTTCATCAACTGGCCGGAAGATTCTCATCTCTGTAGACTGAGCTTATAAGGATGATTCCTCCTTTGGCAGGAGGTGGAATTAGACCACCCTCCCCAACCCCTTCCGTATCCCCCAAATTCGCTCGAGTGTGGTGCCTGATGCTTACAAATGATGAAAACATTATTGGTCTTTCGCTCGCCTTAGCGAACCCGGCCCAAGGGAACGTAATATTGCATATTGTTGATCTGACGCCAGAATAGAACGGCGGGTCGACGTTCTCCGAATGAAACAGAAGTTGCAGTTTGTCACAATCTCTCTCGTTTATTTCCTGTCTCCTTTGCCCCCCGATCGTTATCAGCCAACGCAGTTTGCGATGGTTTCATTTCGCGTTATCGTCGTGGGGGTGTGTGGCCAAAGTGGTAGCCAAGGAGGCAGGCGGTTGCTAGACGGTTGGTGGGTGGATTAAGTCACCATAATCACTCCCTGGTACGTACGGGCATACATGTGCGAAATTCAATTTAGAATTTCAATCAGGTGGCAGTGGTTGTGTGGGGTGGCTGGGCTGTCGATTTGATGTAAACATGCAGGCTGCTCGACCTTTTCCTTCCTTGCTGTTCGACCTCTCTCTCCCCAACACATACCTCACTACCTCTTGTCCTCTACAGATGTGCTTAATTCATAATGTTTTTAAATTGAATGATATTTCCGTTATATCCGTTATTTCCGTTATATTTCCTTTGTTGTGATCTCTAGCCACCAATTTCGATAACTTCTAGCAAGAAAATTTCGATAACTTTAAGCGAGAAAAACTGCATTACAATTTCGCTCCCAATTACAGCAGTTTCATGAAGACTCTTGACTCTAGTTAGTGATTGTTTACCAGTTGTTGAATTTGCTAACATGTTATGGTATTTCGGAATTTATTAACTGTTAATAATTCAATCGAGTGGCTAAGTTTATACGGCAGAATACGATCGGAAACGAATCAGTCTTCTAATCAGTGTACGTGATTATGTACCTTAATCACAAGTTTGGATTAGTTGATGCTGCACCTGAGTGAAGCTGTTAGGCGAAGCCAGCTTAACTGGAAGTATGCAGCTGCTGTTAATTTTGCTTTTTAAACAGGTGGGCACAGGAGCAGACGACAGCTGACTCCTATCAGCAGGCTGAGAGCTTTTCCCTTTAGCTTTTTCCATAGCTGATGGTATAAGCCTTATACCCAATTGTTCCCTGGAATACGAAACGGCAATCGTGTAACGACCAGGTACCCAATCACTGATGAGTGAACAGAGGCGTACAGTTAAGGATTGGTGCCTAGTCAATCCCCCTCCCCGGCCAGAATACGTTCCTAGGCCAAATTGCTCACGAACTGCTGGGCGAGTTTGCTGCGACGAATTTGCGCCTTTGTGCGTAATTTTCGTGCTTGCGTACGCTATGGCGGTGCTTGCGTACGCTATGGCAGTGCTTGCGTATGCTATGGCGGTGCTTGCGTATGCTATGAGGGTGCTTGCGTACGCTATGAGGGTGCTTGCGTACGCTATGTCAGTGCTTGTGTACGCTATGAGGGTGCTTGCGTACGCTATGTCAGTGCTTGTGTACGCTATGGCGGTGCTTGCGTATGCTATGAGGGTGCTCGCGTAATCATGTCACGCACCTGTGGAAAACAGAAATTTCCTTGGGAAGTTCCTGCCGAAAACATTCAATTATTTGTGATTTCCTCTGTGGTTCCGCTTTATTTCTGCAATTTTTTTTTTATCTGTTCAAATTGCGAAAGAATAATTTTCCTGTTTTTCTTCCCCAGTTTGTTTTGACTCCATAATTTGTATTTTTTTTCCTCGCCAGTTTGTTTTTATTCCATAATTTGTTTTTCTTCGCCGTCCTTATTTTTTTCCTTCTGTTTTTTTTCCTTCTCACTAGTCTGTCTTTTTCACAACTGAATGTCTTTTCTTCCTAATGGTATTATTTCCTTTCCATTATTTTCTATTTCCTTTCCTATTTCCAGTATTTCCTTTTCCTTCCTTCCATGCTGTAAGCACCGAAGTCGCCTTCTTTCACCCTCGAACGCACATGAAAGCATAAAGCTGTTCACTACATGCAAGATACTCAGAGAATAACAACCTTTTTAAAATGGGGTAATTGTGGATCGAGGTGGCACTGATAGACATTAAATACGCAAAATGTCTTAAAAGTCACACCGGTAAAGTCTTTTTTATTTTATATATCTTGAGGTTATCTTGAGATGATTTCGGGGCTTTTAGTGTCCACGCGGCCCGGTCCTCGACCAGGCCTCCACCCCCAGGAAGCAGCCCGTGACAGCTGACTAACACTCAGGTACCTATTTTACTGCTAGGTAACAGGGGCATAGGGTGAAAGAAACTCTGCCCATTGTTTCTCGCCAGGCACCTGGGATCGAACCCAGGACCACAGGATCACAAGTCCAGCGTGCTGTCCGCTCGGCCGACCGGCTCCCCTATAGCGTAAGAGTTGTAAATAAAGGGAACACACTCAAGTAAGATGAAGTTGAAGCTACAGCCATATGCAATTTGAAAAGCAATGATGAGCATGAGCATTATTGCAAGAATCTATTGCATCAAGATTCTTGATTCTATTGAATCAAGAATCTATATATTGCAGGCGGGGCTTGGGAGTTAAATCGCGATGTTGTTAGCACATCATCTTGAATACACACACACACACACACTCATATATATACATACGTTGATACAGCTTCAGCTACTCGGAACAAGTTCCAAGTAGCACGGGCTATGGTGAGCCCGTAATATATACATACACTATACACCAACCAAGCCTAAGGCCAGTTCTGGGGTCCAGTAAAGCAAGGACTGGATTACTATGTAACATCACATTGTATTACCACACTGGGGGAACATAAATAAAAAGGTAACGAGAAAGAGAAGATATGATCGCGCCGTACAAGATTCTTATCGACAATAACAAAGAAGTACGAAATGTTTATGCTAAAAAACACACACACAGAACGATCTTTTGTGGATGGGTATTTGAGACTCAGAAGATCTGTAATGTTGTAAGAAAATATTAATTAGTCTTGGAATGGTCTGTACTGATATAGACGAAACATTGCCCAGAGCGTAAGATCATCCCGGACGTAAGTTCGAGCCCTCATCACGGCCCTTGTGGATTTTTTCATTGCCCAGAGGTTTAAAAGTAGCTATAACAGGAATCTTGAAGACAGGGAGACTGACGCCTTGCCCTATAGGCACAATTAAGTGAGTACAATTAGGCGAGTAACAGAGAGGCAGTAAGGCGTATCTGGTATCTCTTAAGATGCTGCAAACATCTGTCAGATGCTGCAAACATCTGTCAGGCTCTGCAAACATCTGTCAGGCTCGGCAAACATCTGTCAGACGCTGCCATTCACTTCTCACCCCATTCTTTCCCCATGCCTGTCATATCTTCCTCACTCTAATGCCCTGCATCTAACCTTGCCCATGCAATCCTCCCAAAGCAACCCTCCCCCATGCAACTCTTCCCCCCATGCAACTCTCCCCCCATGCAACCTTCACCCAGCTGTGTCAACCATCGCCTCCACCACCCCCTCCCCATTCCGTTCCCCTTCCTGACCTCCCTTCCCAGCACCATCTCGCATCCCTCCCCTCCCTCCCTCACCCCCCCTTCCCCTTTATAAAAGTGAGGCAGCATGTCTTCATGAACGTCAGAGGAAGGTGGGGGTGGGGGGGGGGATACACTGTTGTAGGTTCCCCACTACCACACTCCTGCCAGGGAGCTTCCTTAAGACGCTTGCAGCCTCCTTACACATTCCTCTCCTCCTCCTGCACCCATCGCTGCTCCTGGCTCTGTGCATGTTGCAAGGGGGGATGGAGGGTTGCCCACTCATTTTTAGGAGTCTTCAGGGCAAGGTTTATAACTCCTAGGTGTCGGTTTTCAATTAGCCAATTTGGCATGTGGGTTTTTTAGATTGATTGATAGAGATTAAGCCACCTGAGAGGTGGCACGGGCATGAATAGCCCGTAAGAGTTTTTCTTACCTCTAATGACTGCTATATACTCGTCCTGGAAAGAGCAGCAAGAGGTGAAAATAAGAGTATTAACAAAAATGATTAATGCCTGGTCGCGTCCTAGTCTACGAGTCCAATGAGTAATGTGATGAGTTGATATCATCTGCCTTCCCTTCTTGCTTGGTCTACTTACTCACTACTCATACAGTGAAGAAGTGCTTCTTTCTGGCTCATGTGAGTTTGGTTTGAACTCATCCACTTCTTGCCTGTGACTCATGCAAGTTTCTCTTTTTTTGCGCTCAAACCGGTTTCCCTATGGTTTATGTAAGTATCTAGTTTACATTCATGCCTTTTTTGTTTTTTTCCTCTGCTGTGATTATGTGTAAGTACTCACCTTGAATGTACTACCAGAGTGGTGCTTGCAGGGTAAAGCACTTGCTCCTGGTACCCAGCCTTACTTGCTATCTCTTGTCGGAATACGATGAACCATAACCCCTTTTTATTGATCGTATCTACTTTGCATTTATAAACGCTATTATCTTTTTTCACTATCTCTAATGCATTCCTATCTGCTTATAACGCGTTACTTGGAACATAATCTGCTTGTTAGCTCTATTAAACCCCCATGAGAATCCGCTGTCCGTATCATGTTCCTTCTGTTTCAATTCAAATGGCGAAGTCTGATTCCCCTCTCAGCCTTACCTCGTGGTGAAACGCGAACAGGTCTCGTCTCGTGGCCTGTTCTACATGCTGCTGATGATGATATCATCATGTGATACTGGACTTGTAGATCACCAGGTTCTAGTGCAATTGACCACCTGGAACTCTGGTGCAATTATAGGGACCCACAGCCTCAAAGAAGAGAACACAGAGCATTCAGAGAAAAACTTGCCATTTAACTCACTCTTTCTTTCATATATATATATATATATATATATATATATATATATATATATATATATATATATATATATATATATATGTATATATATTTTATTAAATATGACCGAAAAAGTAAGATTAATAATTCTAACACGAATTTTCTCAATCTTTCGTACATTATGCTTCACTGTTGGAGGTAAATCAAAAATCACTTCTCCAAAATTCATTTTTATTTCTAGTCTGACGCGACACGGGCGCGTTTCGTAAAACTTATTACATTTTCAAAGACTTCACAAATACACAACTGATTAGAACTTGCGTTTCCCTGATTTTATATCTACATTTGAGTGAGGTGGGAAGGGTGATGTGGCATTACATTTGAGTGAGGTGGGAAGGATGATGTGGCATTAGAGGATATTAATAGGGTATTAAAAGTATCAACACAAGACAGAACACGAAACAATGGATATTGAATAGAAGTGTTTGTAGAAAGCAAAGCTTTCTACAAACACTTCTATTCAATATCCATTGTTTCGTGTTCTGTCTTGTGTTGATACTTTTAATACCCTATTAATATCCTCTAATGCCACATCATCCTTCCCACCTCACTCAAATGTAATGCCACATCACCCTTCCCACCTCACTCAAATGTAGATATAAAATCAGGGAAACGCAAGTTCTAATCAGTTGTGTATTTGTGAAGTCTTTGAAAATGTAATAAGTTTTACGAAACGCGCCCGTGTCGCGTCAGACTAGAAATAAAAATGAATTTTGGAGAAGTGATTTTTGATTTACCTCCAACAGTGAAGCATAATGTACGAAAGATTGAGAAAATTCGTGTTAGAATTATTAATCTTACTTTTTCGGTCATATTTAATAAAATATGTCTACAGGAAAGACTGCTACCAAAATATACTAATATATATATATATATATATTTATATATATTTATATATATAGAGGCAAGTGAAGCAGTATTGTTCATTCAACCAAAGATTCACATTGTAGCAATGATTCATATTACTAGCAAGCCCGAACACCTCTAAAATATATTAGTCTCTCTCTCTCTCTCTCTCTCTCTCTCTCTCTCTCTCTCTCTCTCTCTCTCTCTCTCTCTCTCTCTCTCCTTCCTCGTTTCTCACCTTTTGGTTTAAAATATTCCATTCATTCTTTGCTCCAGTTATGTGAATTCCCTTGTCTGGCTGTGTATCTCTGCAATATATTCTGCTTCCCCCTCTCCTTGTTGCACTTGTTCTCTGAATCTGTTATTCTGGCTTTGCCAACTGTTGTGTCCAGCATCGCTAGTACACCCCGGGGGGAGTGTTGGGTACTGTTAGGTCATTGGCCACTCTAGGGACAGCCCTTGGTTAGTATGTTGTGTTTTAATTGGTCCCTTTACAGTCATATTTGTAATTTCTTTTCTATTTCCTCCTCATTGGCTGTCTTCTCATTGGACACTGATTCTTCCTTAATTGTTCGGGTACCAATTCTTAACGATTTTGGGCCTTGTTTACCCGGCAGTACTCGGGGCCCCCCTGGTGGTAAATCAACAGGTGGATCGTGTGCCAGAGGGAAATTATAGATATATATATATATATATATATATATATATATATATATATATATATATATATATCTATATATATATATATATATATATATATATATATATATATATATATATACATGCAATACCAATTCTTAACTTAGTCATCACTAGTCTGTTCATTTCCTCTAAGTCTATAACCCTTATGGCTATCTTTTCTTTGTTCTTGGTTGAGTTATATCATGAGCTGGTGAGGACCTGCTCCTGTTCTTCCTCGGGCCATGCTAATCTATTATGATACAAAAATGTTAAGGTCGTGAATGGGGACACGCAAGTTTACGCGTCTTTCTCCATTACTGGATTGTGGAAAAGATACAAAATCGCGTCTAGCAGAGGGAATCTGAGACGGATTTGCATAAATATACAGTTTGCATAATCCAGAAATGGTTAAAACTTTACATCAAAAATTGTGCTTGCTGCAGAAGGGCAGAAGTTGTTCGGTTGGTGGTGGTTTGTGGTGGTGGTGGTTTGTGGTGGTGGTTTGTGATGGTGGTGGTTTGTGTTGGTGGTGGTTTGTGTTGGTAGTGGTTTGTGGTGGTGGTTGTTTGTGATGGTGGTGGTTTGTGATGGTGGTGGTTTGTGATGGTGGTGGTTTGTGTTGGTGGTGGTTTGTGTTGGTAGTGGTTTGTGGTGGTGGTTGTTTGTGATGGTGGTGGTTTGTGATGGTGGTGGTTTGTGCTGGTGGTGGTTTGTGATGGTGGTGGTTTGTGCTGGTGGTGGTTTGTGATGGTGGTGGTTTGTGATGGTGGTGGTTTGTGTTGGTGGTTGTTTGTGATGGTGGTGGTTTGTGGTGGTGGTGGTTTGTGTTGGTGGTGGTTTGTGTTGGTAGTGGTTTGTGGTGGTGGTTGTTTGTGATGGTGGTGGTTTGTGATGGTGGTGGTTTGTGCTGGTGGTGGTTTGTGATGGTGGTGGTTTGTGATGGTGGTGGTTTGTGTTGGTGGTTGTTTGTGATGGTGGTGGTTTGTGATGGTGGTGGTTTGTGCTGGTGGTTGTTTGTGCTGGTGGTGGTTTGTGCTGGTGGTGGTTTGTGCTGGTGGTGGTTTGTGCTGGTGGTGGTTTGTGCTGGTGGTGGTTTGTGCTGGTGGTGGTTTGTGCTGGTGGTGGTTTGTGCTGGTGGTGGTTTGTGCTGGTGGTTGTTTGTGCTGGTGGTGGTTTGTGCTGGTGGTGGTTTGTGCTGGTGGTGGTTTGTGCTGGTGGTGGTTTGTGCTGGTGGTTGTTTGTGATGGTGGTTGTTTGTGATGGTGGTGGTTTGTGTTGGTGGTTGTTTGTGATGGTGGTGGTTTGTGTTGGTGGTTGTTTGTGTTGGTGGTGGTTTGTGATGGTGACCTGTGTTGATCATTTTTTTGCTGTTGTCGTTGTTATGGTGCCTTTTGTTGATGGTGGCTTCTACAGGTGTGTGCTCTGTTAGTGGTAGTCTCTACAGGTGTGTGCTCTGTTAGTGGTAGTCTCTACAGGTGTGTGCTCTGTTAGTGGGAGTCTCTACAGGTGTGTGCTCTGTTAGTGGGAGTCTCTACAGGTGTGTGCTCTGTTAGTGGTAGTCTCTACAGGTGTGTGCTCTGTTAGTGGGAGTCTCTACAGGTGTGTGCTCTGTTAGTGGTAGTCTCTACTGGTGTGTGCTCTGTTAGTGGTAGTCTCTACAGGTGTGTGCTCTGTTAGTGGTAGTCTCTACAGGTGTGTGCTCTGTTAGTGGTAGTCTCTACAGGTGTGTGCTCTGTTAGTGGTAGTCTCTACAGGTGTGTGCTCTGTTAGTGGTAGTCTCTACAGGTGTGTGCTCTGTTAGTGGTAGTCTCTACAGGTGTGTGCTCTGTTAGTGGTAGCCTCTACAGGTGTGTGCTCTGTTAGTGGTAGTCTCTACAGGTGTGTGCTCTGTTAGTGGTAGTCTCTACAGGTGTGTGCTCTGTTAGTGGTAGCCTCTACAGGTGTGTGCTCTGTTAGTGGTAGCCTCTACAGGTGTGTGCTCTGTTAGTGGTAGTCTCTACAGGTGTGTGCTCTGTTAGTGGTAGCCTCTACAGGTGTGTGCTCTGTTAGTGGTAGTCTCTACAGGTGTGTGCTCTGTTAGTGGTAGCCTCTACAGGTGTGTGCTCTGTTAGTGGTAGCCTCTACAGGTGTGTGCTCTGTTTAGTGGTAGCCTCTACAGGTGTGTGCTCTGTTAGTGGTAGCCTCTACAGGTGTGTGCTCTGTTAGTGGTAGCCTCTACAGGTGTGTGCTCTGTTAGTGGTAGCCTCTACAGGTGTGTGCTCTGTTAGTGGTAGCCTCTACAGATGATGGCCCTCATTTGATAGCATTTTCGTGTTGCATCAATTCCCCGCTCCACGTCATTCATATCTACCTTCGCTTTTCTGTTAGAAGCAATGGTAAACATGCCATAATTTCTGTTAGAAGCAATGGTAAACATGCCATAATTTCTGTTAGAAGCAATGGTAAACATGCCATAATTTCTGTTAGAAGCAATGGTAAACATGCCATAATTTCTGTTAGAAGCAATGGTAAACATGCCATAATTTCTGTTAGAAGCAATGGTAAACATGCCATAATTAGGTTGTGGCTTCTGGCTACAACCTGAAGGTCGTTATCTTGAGGTTATCTTGAGATGATTTCGGGGCTTTAGTGTCCCCGCGGCCCGGTCCTCGACCAGGCCTCCACCCCCAGGAAGCAGCCCGTGACAGCTGACTAACTCCCAGGTACCTATTTACTGCTAGGTAACAGGGGCATTCAGGGTGAAAGAAACTTTGCCCATTTGTTTCTGCCTCGTGCGGGAATCGAACCCGCGCCACAGAATTACGAGTCCTGCGCGCTATCCACCAGGCTACGAGGCTAGTCTCTCTCACTAGAACTTACAAATTATTACATTATCTCTATACATATTGACAATTTGATTGCCTAATGAAGAAATGCAATTTAAAGCAATGTTTCCTATAACATTTGTAACACTACATTTCTCAACTATATGAAAAATATGTACGAGGAGTAGTGGCAGTGTTTGGATTGTATGACGGTGTTCGGATATGCGAGTGTTAGTGTTCGGAGTGGGTGTTGCTACTTGTTCTCTATCAGAGTGGGATGCGTGAGAGAATTTTTGGTTAATATAAGTTTTCTTCCTGGTCGTAGAAATATATTTGTTTACAGTTTACATAATAACTTAATAAAGATATTTAAGACGCTAGCTGGTCAGAATAGTGTGTGTGTGTGTGTGTGTGTGTGTGTGTGTGTGTGTGTGTGTGTGTGTGTGTGTGTGTGTGTGTGTGTGTGTGCGTGCGCTGCGTGCGTGCGTGTTATTCACACGTATTTCAAGATTTAAAGTAATGGTAGTTAATGGATATTTCAGACGAAATTATTGCAAGAGTTAATAATAATTACAAATGAATTATTTTATCTTTCAGGAGATCATTTCCATTAATCTTGACTAACAGAATGATGCCATTTTCAGGTCGTGTGGGAGGTGGCAGCTGTGTCCGAACATCGGCAACCTTCCAATCACTCTGGTAACTACTGCTACCCCTACTATACGGTCTTGTATCTCGTTACTTGTACACTTGGGCTTCGACCTTGTTGGCGAGAGGGGCGTAGCACTATCTCGGGTCGTGACTTGTCAGGTATTCATTATTAGGGAGTGTTGCTAGCTCACGATCTTTATTTTTTTTTATTTTTTTTGTTGTAGTGGTCAAGATTATCACCATCTTTACTTCCTTGACTTTATTCCTTCCCTTTTACTCCTTTTTTTCCCTATTTACTCTCTTGGGGATAGCGGCGAGGTGATAGGTAATAATATTAATATGTTATTGATACAAGAATACATACGAAATGGCACTGTCCCAATAAACTCGCCCCTCAGGGCAAAATTTTAATTTAAAATTTATGAATGATAAAATGAACGGTCTGGGTGGACTCGAAGGGCAAGAGAAGCCCAGAAATTAAAGATAATAATACACAGAACGTTTCGGGCATTAACAAATAGCAGCCTTTACGGGTATAATGAAAGGATGATATACCAGCCACAGAGTATATCTCTACAGACAGGTGATGGTCAAGTCGTGATGCGTAAACTCCAGATCGTAAACCTGGAGTTTACAGCACCTAAATAGTCCTCCTTCCCATATGAATGGCTTCGTGGGTATACCACCATCAACCACAGGAGTATACAGAGCAAGTATAACCCGTCTTGGAGCGAATATTTCAGCCCATCCTCCAGAATGGGTAGTTATGAGAGGGAGCAAGCACTCTAAACCATTACGACTACATTGCACTTGGAAGGAATATGGGGGATTAGGAGTTAGGATAGGATGGAGGGGGGAAGGAATGGTGCCCAATCACATGGACGGTCGGGGATTGAACGTCGACCTGCATGAAGCGAGACAGTCACGCAATTAGGCGTGAATTATGGTAGACAGTATAATTGATGGTGTCTTTGTTTACATGTGATGGTCAGTGTTTGTCAGTGTTTGTTCAGGAGAACAGTACCTGTGTTCAGGAGAACAGTAACTGTGTTCAGTTTTTGTACTAAGAAAAACCAAACGTTTCTATGGTTAATATAGCACATATAAAGTAGGCCTAAGGTGACGTCAGTTTCAGGATTGCTTATATAGGCCTAAGACTGGTTAGGTTTATTGTTATTGTTCGACTTTCTGGTCAGCCAATTAGAGTATTCCAACAGTGCCAAACAGGAACTTTTGTTTTATACAATAATCCTTATTTTTGCACATGTGGGCACAGGTGTAGACGACTTCTGAATTCTCTTCCCAATTACGCACGTGAAAAGAAGCCTTGCCAACTAGTCTTGCCCTGGAACACGACCCGGGAGTCGATTTACAACCAGGTATATACGCAATCACTGCTGGGGGGAACAGTTAAGGATATTTTGACGTCTAGTCAATCCTCTCTGGGGGCCAGGGGCCAGATTCACGAAAGTACTTACGCAAGTACTTACGAACGTGTACATCTTTCCTCAATCTTTGACGGCTTTGGTTACATTTATTAAACAGTTTACAAGCATGAAAACTTGCCAATCAACTGTTGTTATTGTTATAAACAGCCTCCTGGTGCTTCGGAGCTCATTAATTGTTTAATAATTGTAAACAAAGCCGCCAAAGATTGAGAAAAGATGTACAGGTTCGTAAGTGCTTTCGTGAATCTGGCCCCAGGACTCGAACCCTGACCACAATCACTACTGGCCGGGACGAGAGTAAGTGTGTGTGTGTGTGTGTGTGTGTGTGTGTGTGTGTGTGTGTGTTTACCACTGCGTTACCATTGACCGTAACTGTACGAGCGTTGTAATTATAGCTGGCTGCAGTACAGTAATTAGTGAAGGATGGGCTAGTTGCCTGTAGCAGTTGGTAATGAAGACCCTCATTCGGGCTAACTTTTATTTTTGCTTAGTCGATATTCCTCCCCTATCCCCCCCCCCCTTACCCCTCTTTAAAAAAAAATATATATGTTTACCTGGAAATTAGGGGAAATGCATATAATGCTTCTCAATTTATTAAGTGAAAAATTTTTTTAAGTATCAGAAGAAACTCATAAGCTATGTGCACATTTATTATCAATTATTAAACCATCATCGGCTTGTTTAATTTGACCAAAATAGTTGACTATTGTTGACAAAAAAGTTGACTGATAACTCTTTTAATATATTTATTCAACACAATTTTTTGTTTTTAATTAATCGAATTTTACGGATTTCTTGGTGTAAAAGTTTTATTGTGTTTAAAGTTTAAAATTAAAAAAAAAATATATATGTAAAGTTTAAACAAAAATAACTTTGACGATGATAACCCGACGATAACCTATTGAGTCCGATGCATGGAAAACGGAGATATATAACGTAAAAAGAAAAAAACGAGACTTATTAACCAAGAAGACGTGAGTCACCCACACAACACTCATATCATTCCTTTCAATTGTATTTCAATTGCATATTTCAATCACGTTTTTAATTTTTCTCTTCTAAGTCCATTTCACTCTCACCATCTTCCTCACTCTCGCCATCTTCCTCTTGATAACACACCATTAAATTTCATCATGGACTCGCATGTGTGGGGGTAAATTCCCTGCCTGTTTCACCTTCACTGTCACCTGTGTCACTTTCCCCCTCACCATCACTTTCCCCTTCACCATCACTTTCCCCAATCACAAAAAAAATTCGAACGTCCATACAAGCAAATCAGCCAAATTTATTCTCCCAATCTAAATCAATACCATATTTTAGACTTTTTATGTATATTTATCAAGTATATAAATTATTTTTATGAGAGGTCAATTTCCTGTTCACTTGCATGTGTCTATTTATGATTGGAAACGAGTCTATAAAATTGTATTTTGTATTAAAATTACTTTATCTCCTATGAAATTTACTAAATATTACTGTGACATTGGATAGGGTAACGCTAAACGTAAGATCTCTTATCTTGAGGTTATCTTGAGATGATTTCGGGGCTTTAGTGTCCCCGCGGCCCGGTCTTCAACCAGGCCTCCACCCCCAGGAACCAGCCCGTGACAGCTGACTAACACCCAGGTACCTATTTTACTGCTAGGTAACAGGGGCATAGGGTGAAAGAAACTCTGCCCATTTGTGTGACGTTTAGAGTAAGACTTTGTAACGTTTTGCGGAAAAAATTGAGTTATCTTTAGCGTAAGATAGCGTGGTGCTTAGAGTAAGATAGCATAATATTTGGTGTAAAATAGTGTAACGTTTGCTGTAAGATTATGCAGCTTTTAGGGTAACAAGACATAACGTTTCGCCTAAGATAGCATAGCGTTTAGTGTAAGATTACGTTTAATGCATTGTTTAATGTAAATTAGTGTAACGATTATCGTACGATATCTGTGTGTTCAGCATAACGTTCAGCATAAGATAGCATAACGTTTAGCGTAAGACAGTGAAACGTTTGACCATGAAATAATGTTTCCTGGGTAGTTTAACCTGACAGCTTCAAAGAATCTAGCAACTCTACTCTTAGGAGAGGTCTGATTCCTGTTTGTGAATAGCACTAGAAACTGTTAATTGGCCTAACCTAACCTAACCTACTAACCTAATTAGTCTAATAAATCCATCCCAACCGTCTTAACCCAACCCAGCGTAATCCTACCTATAATTCTACCAACCCGGTGCTCAACCCAATCCAGCCTAACCTAACATTATCTAGATTGATAAAGATTAAGCCACCCAAGAGGTGGCACGGGCATGAATAGCCCCTAAGAACCTTATCTGACCCAACTTATCGCTATATATTAAATGTTATTTGTGAAATATATCACGGGAGACATCTCCCGTCACGCAGGGTGCAGTCGCACCTCCACAGATCTCCAGTATCACCTCTTGATACTGGTAATGGCTCAAAAGGGCCACCACTTACGGGCTATTCATGCCCGTGCCACCTTTTGGGTGGCTTAATCTTCATCAATGAAATATATACTAGTGTCTACTCACCCCTATTGGCTGGTACTTCCCATCCTCTCACCCCTAGTACCTATCCTGGAGCTCTAATCACACTCCCCCAACCTCTCCTGATGGTTCCTATCCCCTTTCCCCTAACCCCACCATTGCTGTAGCCATCCCCTTTTCCCCTTATCTCCCCCTTCTCACCCCTTATCCTTCCTTGGTTCCACACATTATTCCGCCTGTGGCCGTCTATTATTTGTTCATGAGGCTTTAAAGAATATATCTTCCCAAGGGAGTCTGACCCCCCTATATTCCCTCTTTACCCCCTTATCTCACCCCTCCCATTAACGCCTATCCCTTATCTCTTCTATCCATTATTATCTCATCCAGCCTCACGCCTCCTTCCCATTACTAATTCATCCTACTATTCTTATTCCCTTTATCTCGTCATCCCCTCTATATTATCACTCTCTGTTATCTCCCTGTTTATCACCCCCTTCTATATCTACTCCTCTTTTATCCCCCCCTCTATATCTACTTCTCTTTTATCTCCCCCTCTATATCTACTCCTCTTTTATCCCCCCCTCTATATCTACTCCTCTTTTATCTCCCCCTCTATATCTACTCCTCTTTTATCCCCCCTCTATATCTACTCCTCTTTTATCTCCCCCTCTATATCTACTCTTTTATCCCCCCTCTATATCTACTCCTCTTTTATCTCCCCCTCTATATCTACTCCTCTTTTATCCCCCCCTCTCTCTCTCTCTCACCCCTTCCATATCAGCCCCTCCCTATCACCCCTTTCCTGTGAGACCTTCCCATCCACTGGCGTAGTCTTGCCTGTTTTCACATCCCATTACACGGCAAAATGAAGATACAAGATTTACGTATAAAGTTCCCTTTCCGGTCTCCTGTTTTGTATTGCTTATACGGTGTTTTCCGCCTTTCCTATACGCTGGGGGAGGCGACCGAACCATTGGGGGAGGGCAAGAACGCTTACCTTCAAAAATGTAAGGAAAATGGATTTATTTTGTGTTCATAAAAATGGGCTTTTTTTTTCTCTCTCTCCTAAACCCCTAACTCTCTCCTCCCCCCTATTCCACAAAGACCCCCCCCCTCTCTCTCTCTTCCATCAGACACCCCCCCCCCCACTCCTTGCTTCCCCGAAAAAAAACACCCGTTTTCTTTTAGTCGTAAGTTTAGAAAATGGCGACATTTCTCTCTCTCTCTCTCTCTCTCTCTCTCTCTCTCTCTCTCTCTCCAGCAATTGTAATCTGTCTCCGGGCGAGGCACAAAACAAACAAAGACTACATTTACATATGTTTAGCATTCGTAAGACATTTCAGCGTTTATATATATATATATAAATATATATACAATGTTTATACAACCGTGTATTTAAGTATATGTCTATATTTAGGGACTTTCTTCCCACTACACACACGCAAGTTTAACTATAGTAGTCTATAGCACGTTCGTACATGAACAGATGCACGCACTGCACCACTCCGTACAAAATCCAGCCTACTAACGCGATATATTAGTAGAGAGGAAGGGATTCTCGTGGACCGATGAGCAGTCATTGTATTAGAGCAACCGTCGGCTGGAAAGGTGGAATCCAAGAGCTAAAGCTCGAGTCTGTAGGCACAAATAAGCAAGTAGCACACACACACACATCGTACCTAACACCTATTAATTGTTGCCTAACAAGAAGAATAACCTAAAATTCTTGGCTTTCTCGGTAATTTAAACTTTTGTATTGATATATTTATATTGTATATATATATATATTTTGCGTATATATATATAAATTGCTCACCAACATATACTGGGTAACATTTCGTTATCTTTGGACCATCGAGGCATTGAAACTCAGACCACATAAACAGCAGGCCACCGCTCTACTTTCTTAACCACCAGCATGTGTGTGTGTGTGTGTGTATCACGAAGAAATTAACACGTGATGAATAATGTGACAATGTCAGACCACGAAAGAAGATAGGAATTTCCTGAAGCACTTTCGTACTTAATATTACATCATCAGAAGGTTTGATTTACAATTCATATATATATATATATATATATATATATATATATATATATATATATATATATATATATATATATATATATATAAGGATAGAAGAAGATAGGATAAGGATAGAAGAAGATAGGATAAGGATAGAAGATATAAGGATAGAAGATATATAAGGATAGAAGGATATTATATATATATATATATATATATATATATGTATATATATATATATATATATATATATATATATTGTATACACATGAGCTTTAGTGTGGGAATCATTACATGAAGCAGCTCTCATAAATTATAAAGCTGAGCTGGAGCCACTCACACCCTCGCCCCAACTAACTCTTCAAACTCCGGCTCATACGACAAATACTTCCTGTCATTAGTTCATATTATAACAACCTCAGTCTTTCCAAAGCCGGGCTGCTACGCGAGTGTGTGCACGTAATCTCAGTCTGCTCAGTATTTGTTGTGGGTAACGAAGTTGTACACTGGGTTATAGAAGGACTGTTCCAAGCGTTTTATTCAACAGCAGTCAGACTATCTGCAATTACAGCGAGGTATAAATCAGTCTAGTTCAAACAGCTTCATAAGAATAACTTCTCTGTCTTTCATGCCCTTCCCCGAATGCTGGGGGAATAATATATAATGTTATTTTATGGTTTGTTAATGGGTTTACCAACCTCTGCAGGGATACTAAGGTCATTACAATAGCTTATTAACCGGCCGGAAAGTATACTTTAGTCCTTGAACACAGTTCAGGATCTATGTAAACTATTAGTGTATATATAATGAGAAGTGAGATAAACTTCCTAGTGTATATATATTGACCAAACCATCCTACTGTATACATTGCTTTCCTGTAATCTTATGGATCTACTTTACGAATCTTAAAAATCATAACTTTTTTAAAATTCAAAATATTTACGCATTCTTTATCCATTTCAGCGTGATGAGCATTCCTAATTGGGTCCCATTAAGAGTGATCTAATTGCCCACCATTTCAGCATCTTCCAGATCGTCTCCGTACGTCTCTCACCGAGTGAAGAACAGAACTCCCACCGGATAAGGACTGCGAGAACCAACCAAGGAAATGAAAATCATATTTTTTTGCCCATAGACGGCTCCCCGGTTAGCGAGGTATAGAGTTCCTACGTGGCAACAACCGTAGGAACTTCATACCGTGCTCTTTGGGAGAGTCTCAAATCATCAAGGGTAGAAAATATCAGAAAACTCACGAAAACTCACCAGAAGGTTGCAAGAAATCCGTTCTTCAGCGGGGGAACTTAAGCTGCGCTTCGTGGTTCTTAAGAACAAAGAAATAAGTACTGTCCTAGTTGTCTTTACAAGGGTTTATGCTTGCTATTCTATGATATAGAAAGAAAGGGAGAATTGAAAAATGTGAAGAATAACAGGGAAGTAGGGAGATGGAATGGAAGAACAGGAAAAATGGGAGGGAATGGGGAGGAGGGCCAAGGGAGGGATAGAGGGAGGAAAGGGGGTGGGGAAGGGAGGGTGAAAGAGGGAGGGGGGGAGGGCAAGAGACCCGGGAAACACCGGGTTAGCCCCAAATGACTGTAATCATATACCTTCCAAGTGCTAATTAACTTACCTACTGTAATAGGGATAGTCTTCCTTGTCATGTATTTGAAATTTAACATTTTTAAAAGACTGAACAGTCTGAACAAAATATATATATTATAAATGTATAGTTCGAAGGCGTTGTCACTTCTTAAAATAAACCTGTTGTATTTGCTGTATTTTCGTTTTTATAACTCCTCAAATTCTAGAATGAAAGTTGGATAAAATTTAGGATGCGAGACTGTATAAAAAAAAAAATAAAAATACATCTGATGTTAGAGAATAAATATATATGTAACATGGATCAAAAATGCTTTCCTAATCACGATGTCAGAGTTAAAAACGATCGTGTATTAAAGTTGGTAAACGTTAAATTATATGAATTTATCCGCCCAAGTCTCACGCCTTGATTATTAAATTCAGCTCAAGAGAGTGTGTGTGTATGTGTGTGTGTGTGTGTGTGTGTGTGTGTGTGTGTGTGTGTACTCACCTAGTTGTACTCACCTAGTTGTGTCTGCAGGATCGAGCATTGACTCTTGGATCCCGCCTTTCGACCCTCGGTTGTTTACAGCAACGACTCCTGTTCCATTTCCCTATCATACCTGGTTTTAAAATTATGAATAGTATTTGCTTCCACAACCTGTTCCTGAAGTGCATTCCATTTTCCCACAACTCTCACGCTAAAAGAAAACTGTGTGTGTGTGTGCGTATGTGTGTGTGTGTGTGTGTGTGTGTGTGTGTGTGTGTGTGTGTGTGTGTGTACTCACCTAGTTGTACTCACCTAGTTGTGTCTGCAGGATCGAGCATTGACTCTTGGATCCCGCCTTTCGACCCTCGGTTGTTTACAGCAACGACTCCTGTTCCATTTCCCTATCATACCTGGTTTTAAAATTATGAATAGTATTTGCTTCCACAACCTGTTCCTGAAGTGCATTCCATTTTCCCACTACTCTCACGCTAAAAGAAAACTGTGTGTGTGTGTGTGTGTGTGTGTGTGTGTGTGTGTGTGTGTGTGTGTGTGTGTGTGTGTGTGTGTGTGTACTCACCTAGTTGTACTCACCTAGTTGTGTCTGCAGGATCGAGCATTGACTCTTGGATCCCGCCTTTCGACCCTCGGTTGTTTACAGCAATGACTCCTGTTCCATTTCCCTATCATACCTGGTTTTAAAATTATGAATAGTATTTGCTTCCACAACCTGTTCCTGAAGTGCATTCCATTTTCCCACTACTCTCACGCTAAAAGAAAACTGTGTAGTGTGTGTGTGCTGTGTGTGCTGTGTGCTGTGTCCGTGTGTGTGTGTGTGTGTGTGTGTGTATATGTGTGTATGTGTGTGTGTGTGTTGAGGGTAGAAACACCTGTGTTGAGGGGAAAGGTTTTCTTGTTGAAACACCCAAGAGCAATTACCATACCACTTTGCCCAGGTTTAAAGACGAGGTAAATGTTATGATTTTCCCAGTTTTTGTGATGGGAGGAAGTCGAAGTTTCTCACATCGGTGTATTATTATATTACACCTAATTATAAAGGGGGGGGAAGAGATTGGTTTTTCCTGAAGATTAGCGAGTCGGTTAGTAATTAATATTCTTGGACATTTACCGAGACAAATATATTTGAAGTATTAATCTTTCACTTGCAGGAGTGTCAATGAATTTGGCTGGATTCAGGATGCTTTGAAACCCATGTAGGAATGAGGTGTATTAATGTATATACACACGCACACATTTATCACATATACATGCGCGTGCGCGCACACAGAAGTGGTCTGAAAAATGGTTGCTAGAGTTTAACCAAGTCAAATGCAAGGTTATAAGGATTGGAGCAGGAGTGCGCATTGCAGCAGTATAGGATGAAGGGGAAGACAGATTCTTCAATCAGAAAAGGGGGGAAAAGACCTAAGAGTGGTAATTATATTACACCTAATTATAAAGCCATAACCCCAAACTTGATGCTAGAAGCCCACATTAACACAATAATAACAGCAGCGTATATCATTCTGGTCAATATACGTGTATCGTTAAAAATCTAGATAAAAGGGCTTTCCGGACCTAACATAGTATGAAGGTGAGACCCACACTTGAATATGCATCCCCATGCATGGAACCCTTACCTAAAAATTGGCAAGGAGAAAATAGTAAAAAGTCCAAGTGATATACAACCAGACTCGTTCTTGAGTTGAAGGGCAGAAGCCATGAGGAAATAGTAGAAGAAGTGGACCTTACCATTGGAGGAAAGGAGAGAGAGGGGAAGGAAGGAATTATTAGTGTAAAGCGCCAGGCCATTACGACTATATGGCACAGGAAAGGGGTCAGGATAAGGATTTGGGATGGGACGGAGGGAAGGAATGGTAGGGGTATATGATAACGTATAAGATTCTAAGGGGAAATTGATAAGGGAGACGCAGAAGCGTTGTTCAAAGCTAGGAACAGGCTTTCCACCTTCAAAGATTAGAAACTCGAGAAGTAAATGAGTCACAGGGACGTCAGAAAGAACTTGTTCAGTGTCGGAGCTGTCAATAAGTGGAACAGGTCAGACGTAGAAATCATTGAAGCTAATTCGATTCAAAATTTTGAATAAAGATAAAAAGCCTGAGAATTGAGTCATTGCATTAATCTAAAAACGTCCGGAAGGCGGGGCTAAGAGCCTAGCTCAACCCGGCAAGCACATCTAGTTAAGCACACACACACACACACACACACACACACACACACACACACACACACACACACACACACACACACACACACACACACACACTTTTGATCTAGGGGCCTCGTAGCCTGGTGGATAGCGCGCAGGATTCGTAATTCTGTGGCGCGGGTTCGATTCCCGCACGAGGCAGAAACAAATGGGCAAAGTTTCTTTCACCCTGTATGCCCCGGTTACCTAGCATTAAATAGGTACCTGGGAGTTAGTCAGCTGTCACGGGCTGCTTCCTGGGGTGTGTGTGTGTGTGTGGTGTGGAGAAAAAAAAAAAAGTAGTTAGTAAACAGTTGATTGACAGTTGAGAGGCGGGCCGAAAGAGCAAAGCTCAACCCCCGTAAAAACACAACTAGTAAACACAACTAGTAAACACACACACACACACATAAGGGGTCTGGTAGCTGAGCGGACTGCGCGCAGGACTCGTAATTCTGTGGCCCGGGTTCAATTCCCGGACCAGGTAGAAACAAATGGGCAAAGTTTCTTTCACCGTGATGCCCCCTGTTACCTAGCAGTAAGTAGGTACCTGGGAGTTAGTCAGCTGCTACGGAGCTGCTTCCTGGGTGTGTGTGTGTGTGTGTGTGTGTGTGTGTGTGTGTGTGTGTGTGTGTGTGTGTGTGTGTGTGTGTGAGTGTGGAACAAAAAATTAGTAGTTACAGTTGATCGATTGACAGTTGAGAGGCGGGCCGAAAGAGCAGAGCTTAACCCCCGCAAGAACAACGACTAGGTGAATACACACACACACACACACACACACACACACACACACACAAAATACACAAAACGCTCTCAAAACCCACACAACACGCAAAACGCACTCAAAACACACTCAAAACACTCAAAACCCACACAAAACACACATTTTTTAAGTAACAGGAGAGCTGGAGCAGACCAAGCAGACAATAATATAATCAGCTGTATCAATAATAATAACATTCGCCTGTCATAAAGGAGTGTGTTCAATCATCACGGTTGTACCAGCAAATTCCTTGAGTATAAACATTTTCCAGATTGACCTTTATTTTATTGAAATTTGTGCACAGGAAAATAATCCTCTCACAGCTTACTTGGATTAGCCAGTTTCTGCTTAATGCATTATTGAGTGTTGCTTCATGGCATTTATTATGAAGGATTTTCAAATTTTTACTAAAGGACAACAAAATTTTCTTGTTAGAGTTAATTATTTGTTTTAAGATATTTTTTTTTTATCTGTTGTGTTATAATATGTTAATTCTGCGTGGATATTTGTTTGTGAAGCTTCAATGATTACATAATAGGCACTAAATATGGTTTTGATCTATTAAATTTGTTAGCTAAAGTTGTTTGAAATTCCGGATCAAATAGTCTTACCAAATATAAGCGTTTTAATACCTATATATATATATATATATATATATATATATATATATATATATATATATATATGTATATAACTATTATATATAATTAAAATGTTAAAACTGTGTGTATATATATAGTTAAATAAGTTAACTAATGAATCTCCTCTATTCATTTATTATGTACTGTATAATTATAGTGATGGTTTTCACAAATCAATGTCATAGATCATGAGTGAAAATATGCAGTCAATTGAATAGTGATTAATATATATATATATATATATATATATATATATATATATATATATATAATATATATATATATAATATATATATTATATATATATATATATATATATATATATTATATATATATAATTATATTATATATATATATAATATATATATATATATATATATATATATATATATATATATATATATATATATATATTGGTAGCAGTCTTTTCTGTAGACATATATTATTAAATATGAGCGAAAAAGTAAAATTAATAATTCTAACACGAATTTTCTCAATATTTCTTACATAAAAAGTAAAAATGAATTTTGGAGAATTGATTTTTCAATTACCATCGATAGTGAAAAGAAACATAAGAAATATTGAGAAAATTCGTGTTAGAATTATTAATCTTATTGTTTCGGTCATATTTAATATTATATATATATATACACACAGAAATCACAATAGCGTGATGCATCAAATGAACAAGTTCAGTAGAACTTTTGGTTGCAATTCTCTTTTACCAAGTCGTAGCTCAGTCGATTAAGGCAGCGTCTGGGATGCTCTCGGACGTAGGTTCGAATCCTTGTCACAGCCCTTGTGGATTTGTTTATATATATAAGATGCGAAACAAATTGATATATTTGTTATCTAAATTAATTTCCAGCTAGTTTTCCCAAACTAGCTACCCATTGGTGCCTTTCTAATGATTCCATTTGACCTGAAGTCTTATTTCGAGACTTCAATTCAACCACTCCATTGGTCAAGCGGCGATTATCGATACTAGAAACGTACGCCAACACATTTTAAACCCGGAAAGTATAAAAAAAATAACATTTTGGATAGATTTTATCACACTCCTTTTAACCTTAAGGGAAATTATAGCATAAACTTTGGTTTGGACCAAAAAAGCGACCCTGGATTCAAGACTATCAACCACTAAAGGATTAAAAAGCCACCACAGGAGTCTGTTGACCAATCAGGAAGCATACTTCAGTCCTATATATAGCTGTGGATTAAAAACTTGGTGTATAAATGCCTCTATGTGTGTGTGTGTGTGTGTGTGTGTGTGTGTGTGTGTGTGTGTGTGTGTGTGTGTGTGTGTGTGTATACCCCATACATCCAGACATGTATGCATTCATACGTGCATTAATTCAAATATAAATCCATATATACATACGGACAGATTCAACCGTTCAAAGAAATTTCTTCCATCTTCTTAATATTCGCCACTAAACATTTTATCATTTTATAGAAAGAAAAGACCCCGAATTACTCAAATAACAAAATAACAACACATGATAAAGATAATAATCAAATAATACAACTAATAAATTTAAAATATTATAAAAAAACTAAGCATAAAATTATTTTAACATCAATCAAAATATAATGTAAATTAGAATTCAAATAATTATATTATCAGTAATAATAATTAAGAAAATTGCATCGCGTGTAAATGAATTGAGAAGCGTTTATACAAGTTCGGGAAGAGTTGTAAATACACAGCTGTGTTTACATCTGCACTTTGTAAACACTGAACACGTGTTCCATTTGTTTAGGAACCCCTACTAATTAGGGTAGTTTAAGGTTATACGTCCAGTGAGTGAGGGTTTGGGTGTTGATGCACTACCCTCACCTTGTAGGACCCTGAGCTTGGAGGACTGTGAACATGCGGGACCCTAAGTTTGCAGGACCCTAAGCTTGCAGGACCCTAAGCTTGTAAAACTCTGAGCTTCCAGGAGCCAAAGCTTGTTGGACCCTGATCAACTAGGATCCGGAACTTGTTCGAGTCTGATCTCCTAGGACTTTGAGCATGTAGGACCCTGAGGCTTGGAGGACCTTAAAATTGCAGAACCCTAAGCTTGCAGAACCCTGAGCTTCCAGGACCCTAAGCTTGTTGGACCTTGATCAACTAGAATCCGGAACTTGTTCGAGTCTGATCTCCTAGGACTTTGAGCATGTAGGATCCTGAGCTTGGAGGACCTTAAAATTGCAGAAACCTAAGCTTGCAGAACCCTGCAGGGCTGCTTCAAACAAAAGCCTGTTATATAGACACAGTTATCACAAATCAAGCCTAGGCTGAGGTCCAACTTGGGGAGTGTCGAAGAACTCCCAGAACCAAGTATGCTTCAGGTATAACCTTTCTTTGTGGGGGGGGTTGCTTTTCAGGTTTGGCTGTACGTAAGTTATATTCAAGTAGAGTCATGGTGACTGAAATATGTCAGGATATTTGCCTCTCGGCACAGAATGCGTGTATGTGTTATGCAATGATATATTCGTTTCCGGTGGTAATAATCAATCAAATCTTCTCGGTGTTTGAGATTTCTTTGTCTAGAGATTTGATGTTATCTCATCTCCAGTCTTATTGGTCATTTTAGGGGTCATAATAATTTTGCTATAGTCTCATAATTCGTCAGGGTCGAGGAGCAATGGTCAAGTTTTATCTTTATCGAGCATCTTTGTTGATTGTTAGGGTTCTCTTGCATGTTCCTGCAGTTCTTCTCGGTTCTGATTCTTATCCCATCGCCCACAAATATGGATAGGAGTGTTTTATCTCTTATATCACTTTCTTTATCGGAATTACATTTGGCCGTCTAGTTCCGACCCATTACAGAGCCCCGTTCATATAAGCACTTGCCTCTCTAATTTACTATCCCTTCTTGTGATCTTTCCCATCAGTTACCTCCTCTCTCACTACCTTATTCTTCAAAAGGTACACCTGTATATAATTTCGCACTCTTCCTGATAACTCCTAGCCCTGATTGTCTAGTTTGAATAGGATTCTTTTCTGGGGAACAGTGTCGAGCGCTCTCTGACAGTCAAGGGGAATGCAGTAAGCCCAACCGCCTGTCTTCCCTGTTTGATTGCTGCTATCAAGACTATTAAGTTGGGCAAGTTTCCTTCACTACAAATGTTCTGCTCTACGAGCCTTATTCTAACGAGTCTCCGTAGTTCCTTGCAGTGAATACTTGTCAGTGATACGGTCTGCTGTTACAAGGCTCGTGTCTTTCTTGGACTGTGAGATATTTGTGCTAAATATAAATAAATATTACTAAATATTTGTGCCTACAGAATCGTGCTATTAGCTCTTGGACCCCGCCTTTTTAACCAATCTATTTTTCCTCTATTATATCTGCAACATATTTTTCTCTTAAACACACACACGCACACAGGAAGCAGTCGGTAGCAGCTGTCTAACCCCCCCCCCCAGGTACCTATTTACTGCTAGGTGAAGAGGCGGATCAGGGTGAAAGAAACTTTACCCCATTTGTTTCCGCCTCCGCCATGGATCGAACCCGGGCCATTAGGACTTCGACCCCCCCTCAAGTGCTATCCACTCACCCGCGAGGCCCACCCCTGTAGCCTGGGGGCCACCCCTTATTTAGGCCCCTGTGTGTGTGTGTGTGTGTGTGTGTGTGTGTGTGTGTGTGTGTGTGTGTGTGTGTGTGTGTGTGTGTGTGTGTGTGTGTGTGAGCGAGCATGTGTTTCACCCCATCACGTGGACCCGACGACCGGAAATCCGTTCTCTCTTGCACCTCCCCATTTCCTCTCTGTTCATTGGCTGCCCCCCTTTCCCCCCCCCCTCACTCCCCCCCCCCCCCCCTTGTCTGCGAGGCCCCGCCCACCCTTGAGGCCGCAGGGTCGTTACGGGTGTCGGCAGGTCACAGAGTAACAAATGGTTTTAATTGCAGTTTGAAAAGGCTATGGGCATGTGGGTTTTAGGGTTGCAGTAGGTGCGGATAGGGAGAGATGAGGGGGAGGGAAAGCGATGGGGTAAATGCTTGAGGCGGAAGGAGCGTGGGTTATTGGGTCGCAATGGATAGGAATTGGGGTGTTTTTGAGGTTCGGCAATTCACAAGGGGGGGTGTAGTGGATGGTTGTCTATTTCCACTACAGTTGCATGGTGGCTCACCTTACGTTTTAATGATCTCTGCGACATATCCGTTTACTCAGTTATTGACTAGGACCCGTCCGCTCTATCCAGTACTTCGTCAACCGCTTCCAGCTGCAAGCTCTGTGCGCGAGAGCGCGGTTGACATGCGCGCCGACAACACTCCGCTGTTTGCTGTTGTTGTTGTTGTTATAGATTCAGCTACTATGAACAAGTTCCAAGTAGCACGGGCTATGGTGAGCCCGTAGTGGACTTACCTGGCACAGGAGCGGTGCCGCGGGTGAACACTCCGCTTGTACCTGTCAAGGTTATACTCACTTTTAGCATTAAGGTACATTCTCATGTTGGTTTCCCTTATTACGGGTTATTCATGCCCGTGCCAAGATTGGCTTAATCTTAATCACCAATCTGGTTCCCACTAGTGTAGACTGCACTATTAAAGCCACTATTCCTTTCCGAGACTAGGGGTTACGGGCTCACCATAGCCCGTGCTACATGGATACTTCGTCCTGAGTAGCTAAATCTTTAACAACAACAACATTCCGAGACTGCTATATCCAGCGAAGTTAGTCTACCTAGAGCCTGTCCTCATAAACAAAAGGCCAAGTCTATTCCATCCACCCGCCAACCCCCTCGTTTACAAATGAGAAACGGTTTACACACACGACTGATGAAGTCCGACGCTTCTCGAACCGATGCTTCGCTGACGACTTTTGTTCGAACCACAACGCTGTCAATGCTTCTTTTCAACTTACTTCTTTCTCAAGTCAAGAAAAACATAAAAATAGAGATATTTTATATATATAAAATAAGGTTTTGTAGGTTGCGTTTATAGGGACCCTCTGCCTCGAAAAAGACGATATATAGCACCCGGGGGAGCGCTGTGGTGTATATATATATATATATACCTTCTGAAAATTTGGAATATTTTCCTTTTTCCAGAGGCTACCCCCCCCCTATAAAAGGTGCGTATAAGTATATGCATGAAGGCTTACGGCCCGTCACGTGGACTGGACCAGAACGCACCGTAGGACGTGACTGGCCCGCACGGGACGTGATACACGCTTCCTTTGGACTTGAAACTGTGTGCCGGGACAGCACTGTAACGAGGTTGTAACTACTGTGAATTACGAGTAATGTAACCCTCACAGTTGGACCCCGCTTGGTGGCTGTGACGCAGATGGTAAGTGCTGTCTCACAGTAGTGTAAGTGCAGCCTCACAATAGTGTAAGTACTATTAAGTAAACAGTAAGTACTATTTCCCCATATTCAGAAAAGTATTCCCCCCCCCCCCCTAGCAGTTCACGACGTAACATTCTTAAACTTCTCCACTGCCAATGACGTAATCGCTAACACCAATGACGTAATCGCTAACACCAATGACGTAATCGCTAACACCAATGACGTAGTCGCTAACACCAATGACGTAATCGCTAACACCAATGACGTAATCGCTAACACCAATGACGTAATCGCTAACAACAATGACTTAATGACGTACACACATTAATGGTATTACCGAGTGAGTAGTTGGGGAAAATCATTCACTCACACACACACACACACACACACATGGGAAGACGGGACACCACGAGCGTAGCTCTCATCCTGTAACTACACTTAGGTAATTACACTTAGGTAATTACACACACACACACACACACCCCTACCTGGAAGAGAGGGAGGGAGGTGGGTGTCAGGATCTTCAGGAGCACATTTCAATGACCTGTCACATTCCACCACACCACCAAGGGAAGGTCTTGGGCTCTGACATTTCCGGCACACCCAACGTATAGGTAATTTGCACATTCCCAGTTGCTCATGTATGAGGCCTGAATCTCTTTTTAACCTCTCCCAGGAAATACCAAACCACTTCAGCTGTTTCACCCCTCCTTGTTATCCAGATTCTCCAATGTTTAGGTCATCAATACGTTGAGGTCATCAACACGTGGATGACATCAATAGTGTCTTCTTATTTGGGTCCATACTTGGGGACCTCAATTTGATGATTTCATCTTTTTTCATAAAGAATGGTCATTAGATTTGGTAATTTTATCAGATTGGTCATCACTTGGGAGTTTCGTCTTTGGTCATCACTTGGGGATCATCAATAACCTCCTCAATTGAATTCATTGGGTAATCAATACAGCACTTATCTGACTATTTCACAGCAATTGTTTATTTTTGAGACTTCATCGCCAAACACATCAGCTATGTTTCATCCGCTTGTTCAGCTCAGTCACGTCCTGTACCAGCTCACCTCAAGCGAATGTAAGCCTTTGCAAAAGCATGGTAAATTTGTGTTTGAAAATGTAAGGAGTGCCTTGCGAAACGCATCACTAGGCGTCACACCATAATAAATTGTGAAAATGAACTTTGGAGAGTTAATTTTTCAACTTTCCTGGACAGTGAAGAAAAACATAAGAAATATTGAGAAGATTCGTGTTAGAATCACTAATCTTACTGTCATATTCAACAACATATGTTTACAGGAAAGACTGCTACCAAAATATACTAATTATATATACATATATATGTGTGTATATCACGAAAATAAACACGCGATTAAAAATGTGACAGTGTCAGACCACGGAGGAAAATTTTCCTCCGTGGTCTGACACTGTCATATTATATATATATATATATATATATATATATATATATATATATATATATATATATATATATATAATATTTTAGGGGTACCACCACTGGTTTAATTAAAGGGACCCACATCCTCGAACAAGAAAATAAATAGTGTTCAGAGAAGACCTTGTGGATTCTCACTGAATACTTTAATCTTTTCCTCTCCTACCACCCCTATTATATATATATATATATATATATATATATATATATATATATATATATATATATATATATATATATATATATATATATATATATATATATATATATATATATATATATATATATATTCGAAATATAATTTGTTTGGTCATTCCTTTAAAACTAAGACTTGCATTGTCTTGCTTTCTTATATGTAGGCTATATATGAATGAACAGGATATCGTAACCTTATATGTTATCCTTTGAAAAAGAAAATTAAGACTTATCTCTAGAAATGCTGAAATGTTATCTCAAGGGCAGCTGGCACAAGTTTTGGGATTCCGCAACAAAATTAGAATTATGAATTAGTAATGCACAGTACTGTAAAGGAAGGGGAAAATTAGACAGTAAATTACTTAAGTGTTTTCTTATAACTCAACACCTCTTCATTCAGGTATCTTGATCTGCATGAAAGCTCTTAATTTGTAGTTTCATTTTCCTTCGTGGTTAATTCTTTTTCACAGTAATCATCACGTGTTAAATTTTTCGGGGTTTACACACACACACACACACACACACACACACACACACACACACGCACGCACGCACGCACGCACGCACGCACGCACACACACACACACACACACACCATATATTCCATGTAGGTCAGTGCCTACTTTTACGGAAGAATTAAAATTTTTAGGGGAAAATTTCGAGATTTACACACACATTTACAATATATATATATAACATAACATTTAACAGAGCCTGTTGTGTGTCGCTAAATTTGCGTAGGTAAATTAACATAGATAACATCATATATTCAATGTAGGTCAGTGCCTATATGGAAGAACAAAAAATTTGAGTGGAAGACATTTTTCCAGCGGGAAGGAATTAGGAAAGATTACACATGTTTTCATGTTATGTCAGTTTTCTGCAAAGATTAAAACTGTTTAGTGTTGCATAAAATACCTTGGGTAATATCAAAATATAAATTTTAAAAGCTGAACTTATAGTTTAAGCTCATTAATATATTGTTAGATTGGAAGGGGACGATAAGTACACAGATCTATTACATTCAGTTTAATTTGTAATGAATGCAAGTTGCCTGCATTTTCTCTCATTAACGAAAGGAGAAATATTTTTATAAGCATAGCTGTTTGCTTCTGTTATGCTCATTTTTTTCAAGTTTAAATAATTAATCGATTCTTCCTGATTTATGTTGTGGAGGACTTCGAAGAACCTGGGGGGGGGCTGCTAAGGGAAGAATGCAATATAGTTCTTTGAGAACTAGTGATGGTGGATAAGGCAAGATAAGGTATTACGCCAATTGGCTCATGGAACATTCTCCTGATACCAAAGCAAAAAATAAACTAAATTGTATCTATGAAATTACCAGACTTGGGACTGTCAGCCCAAAAGATCTCAATATATAGGCAACACGACAACATCTCCTTCAAGATGTTGAAAGAGACGTTGCTTGACAATGCAAAAACATCAAACCTCTATCAAATATCACATAAGTTCTATACACAATCAGACCATCAACAGAGATATCCTGACCAACAACAAGGAAATAACCGACAGATACAAGAACAATAGATATTATAAGTAATGGGTGGACTGGTCAGAATACAGATGGAAATAGTGGACAAAATATTATGCAATGTACAGGACGATATAACGCTTTTATATATGATCCCAGTACTGTGTTGTCTAGGCCTCCAGGGCGCATGCCCAATATGGAGGGCTACAAAAGACACTTTTTTTTATTCTTTATAAACAAAGGATGCAAACGCTCAGATTTAATTAAGCATTTTAACGAATATGCTGCGATTGAAAACAGTGCATTTGGGATTAGTATACAAGTTGACACTAATTAAATTTAAATAGTGGTTTAACATTTTCCTATTTTCATCATTCATTATTGAACATTTTCCTATTTACATCATTCATTATTGAACATTTTCCTATTTACATCATTCATTATTGAACATTTTCCTATTTACATCATTCATTATTTAAAATTTTCCTATTTTCATCATTCATTATTCAACATTTTCCTATTTACATCATTCATTATTTAACATTTTCCTAGTTACATCATTCATTATTGAACATTTTCCTATTTACATCTTTCATTATTTAACTTTTCCCTATTTTCAGTATGAAAATGTTAAATATTAGAACTACAGTGTGGAGGAGGATAGGACGAGCGAGAGAGAGATAACCTCTTTTGCTTATCTTATATTAAGATGTTCCTTGTGTCTTATACCCTGCAAAACTTGTAGTGTTGTGTCCTTTTCTTACAGGTGTGTTTCCCCTGGACCCGGTGATGTCTTGTGTTGTTTAATTTGTGATGTGCAGTTCACATCACAAACAATTTGCTATTTGTTGGCTGTTTAGATTGTGTTGTGCAGTTCACATCACAAACAATTTGCCATTTGTTTTGCTTGCATTTGGAATTTAGTGTGTAATAATGTATTATTCTTCTTGTATAAATAATAATACTAAATTATTTACACTACTCTGGCGTCACCAAATACAGTCAGTAGTGGTGTCAGTATTGGGTGAAATTACTTTTACTACGTAATCTCCAGTGTGGAGGTGTGATAATTATTAAAACAAAATGGCAGTCTCCGTGGTGTAGTGGTAACCCGCCAAACACACACCGAAACTACGACGTTGGTACAACGTTCGAACAAGGTTTAACACTTCCTAACCAGTTATGATAACCAATATAGCAAGTTGTAACAACGTTTTAATACGTCATAAACACGTTAAGCCAAGATGTAACAACTTTATTACAAGTTATAACAAGCGGAAAATTGAGACAGTTTCGGTTTGTGTTTCCAGGGAAGACACTCGCCTGGCGTTCCGCGAGCGCTATGTCATGGGTTCGTATCCTGGCCGGGGAGGATTTACTGGGTGCAATTCCTTAACTGTAGCCTCTGTTTAACGCAACAGTAAAATGTGTACTTGGATGAAAAAACGATTCTTCGCGGCAGGGGATCGTATTCCAGGGACCATAGGATTAAGGACTTGCCCGAAACGCTACGCGTACTAGTGGCTGTACAAGAATGTAACAACTCTTGTATATATCTCAAAAAAATGCAGTTATGTATTCAAGGATATGCCTTCAGTGTATGCCACAGTGCCAAAGTGGTTCTATTTTTTTAATTTACTAAATTTACAATATATTTCTTACCGCTTATATGGCGTTATCATCACGACTTGTCCTTATTTTTCGTAATACATTAATTTTTTTTATTAAGGATCTTGCACACAAATAAATTTTCTTGGTAGATAATGTACCTATTTACATTTAATTTAAATGTATTTCAATTTAATTTATACATCTTAATTTAATATTTACATCTATTTTTAAATATTAAATAATGTAAAATCTCTCAATGTGGAGAGAGAAACATGTATTTTCCCAGTTCTGAACATCAACATCTAGTTCTGAACATTTAGTCATTATAATGTTCAACTGAACATTATTAAGGATTGTGATTAATAACATTAAACTTAATTTATATTTATGCTCTATAGAATTACATATATTTTCATATACACGTATGTAAAAATATGTATAAATTTGTATAAATATGTATATATGTATAAATTTCATATTGTATAAATAAAATAATAAACTGTACATTAGCTTAATCTTTAACCTAAATTTATGAAAGCCTCGTAAAAGAAAATATATTCATTACTGTTTTACCAAATTTTGTATTTTCTTTTTTTTGTTCCATAACGCTCCTTTGATGGAAAACGTGTAAAAGTTACCACCATAGGTACGTGGGTGTAAATATTTTACACTGTAACCTATGATTTCATGATTTTTTTTGTGTGTATATCTTTGGTAACTTTCTGCATAGTTGAAGCACTACGTATGAAACACCTAGTGTCAACAACTAGCTTCCAACTACAGTCCAACCCAAAAACTCCCACTTGACACCAAACAAGTTGTTCAAGCCGACCAATGAGAAGGCAGGATAAGTTCACTCATTCCTCTCATCCTACGTGGATGAGAGGTAGGATGTGGGGCTACATCCTTACATCCTATCGCGCCTGTCAGTTTGCATTTACTCCCTGCCTCCGAAGATGTTGAAGAGAGCTTCAGCGAAATGCGTCCCTTAAACACCGGGTCAATTAAAACTATAAAATAAGCTTTGGAAGGGTAATATTTCAATTATCTTCCTTAGTGAATATACGACATACAGAGAAATCGACTTGAAAATGGTCCAGGACGGACCGAAACGTCGTCGTCCCTTCACTTTCTAACTGTGTGTGGATTTGTCAACATAGAGAAAATCCGCGCCAGAAACGTTGATCTGATCGCGAGGTGTCAAACTTGTCAGATATCGAGAGACAGATCTCACATGATTCTACAAACCCAGCCTCCTGAAATGATAGTACCTAGAGTGACTATTTGGTCGATAGTACCAATATGCAGCAACGGAATATCAGAATGTGGACTCTTTTGTACTTTTAATTGTCTGGAGTCCGGAAAAAAATTAAAGTAAAAAAATAACCTTTCTAGGCTTAGTATAGCATATTTATATACTATATTACGTCTAATATGGCGTTTATATGGCTTAGGATTGCTGGAAGAGGTTAGGTTAAGCTCTGTATTTATGTTCATGTTAAGAAAAACTTTCCATATTCTGTCAAATAATTAATACAAAACGTTAATTTTTTGGTGATCCATCACTACATTATATATATATATATATTATATATATATATATATATATATATATATATATATATATATATATATATATATATATATATATATATATACACACTGTTATTTTTAGATGAAGAGCTAAATTTTACATAATGCGAGCAATGGTAATAAAGACCTTCCAATCAGGCAATAAATTTGTTTTAATAATAATAATGATAAATAATAATAATACCATGTGTCACGAAATCTGGAATTGTGGTTTCCTGATACCTGGCATTTCTTGGTCTGTCACACCCAACCTGCCCTCAGACCAAGTACATTCCATCCAGCGGTCGACCCCAAAGACGCATTCATCAATTTTAACATGCAGCTCATTCAAAACAGGAATTTTCGGATCAGTATAAATTAATATTGTTAGCATATTGTGCATATTTAGGCATTAGTTAGGTTAGGTCTTTAGGTTCTGTTGGCGATTATTTGTATTATGTAGTACGTGGGTGAAGCATTTACAGCGTTGTGGTTCGAACAAAAGTCGCCAGTGAAGCACTTGTTCCGGAAGTGTTCGGACGTCATCAGTTTTGGGTCGTGTGTAAACCGTTTTTCATTCACAAACAAGGGGGTTTGGCGGGTGCATGGAATGAACTTTCGCCTTTGTGAAGACAGGCTGGTTACACCACATCAAAGTCTGGAGCAAATGACCGAGTGACGGTAACCTTGAGTACTGAACTCAGGCTTGCATCAGAATATTGAGAACCCGAGGTGCATTCAATTTCCAGAGAGAGTTGTTTACATTTACATGTGTTTCCACACATGAACGTAATCACGGATATTAATAATAGGTGCTAACATAAATATTCGTAACAAAATTTAACTCAGAAAAGAATCACAATATACCTAAACTCTTTTCTAGCTCAAGAAATTCTAATTCTTCATTAACTCCTATAACCAATGGGTTTGCAAAACTAGATAAATCTTTAACGAGATATTTAAAGTCGGTAAATCTTTTGATAAATTCATTTTCATGTGTAGATATCAGCTTAAAACTCAAATACATCCTCAAAGAAGTTTAAAGATGACAAGTGTGGAAAATTACTCTCTATAAGTTGCTTTTCAAAAAGTCAAAGTTTCACCTCAAAGGCACGAATTCAGAATTAAAATTTTCATTCAACTGATAGCATCATCAGAACTTTAATCTCAGATAACACATCCGCTCTGTAATATTCACCATTAAAACTAGATCTTGACACCATTCATTATCTTTCAGTTCATGCATATTCTTTCATGATGTTAAACGAGTATCCCCCATGTCACTATGCCGTTCATTAAAGAGCTATACTACAGCTACTCGACTGAATCATCGGAGATCATTGTAATTAGGCAGTTCCTAGTGGGTGCTCACCTCCTTCTAAAAAGCAGTCGAACTGCCTGCCTGTGGTTAAGACTTGGTGCTCGTATGAAGTTCACTGTCTTTGATGAACATCCATGACATTATCCATTTGAAATTCTCTACCACACTTCTATATGAATAATGCAGTGAAAATGGATTAAATTTATGTTTAGACTTGTTTTTTTTTCTTTAATACAGCAGCTTTTCTACCCATAATTTGTTGTGGCAAATATACAATTTTTTATTCAATCAACGATTAGTTTGTCTTGTGTTTCTTCAAAGCTCAAAGATATCCTCATCACCTGTGGATGTTTCTCTTGTTGGCATCAATGTTGCAAACTCTTCTCTTATATGCTTATTCTTATCTGTACCACGTACAAAACAGCATCTTGTGTTGCTTCAGTACTTTCATCAATTGCAAAACAAAAAATTACTTTACTTATTGAAAAGCGTTGACTTAAAACTCATCCAGTAGTCAAATTAGAACCACAAATGCCTGATATTCACATGGCCCACAACGGGACCTACAAAAGAAGTTGATAAACACATATGGCAAAATCTTACTGAAGCGACCATACGAGTCATAAATACTCATACTCCGCCCAAGTAAAACAGAAACAAGCAACACTTAGTGGGCCAGCCAGAGGCTTAGGGCCCGCGCTGGAATATCCCTGCAAAAAAAAAGGGGATCTACAAGAACCTCTCTGTGAATGAACAAGATAAAAATAGGAATTTGACAACACATGGTCATTGGTAAGTTGAACTATGTCAGTTGGGTGCTCATGGCGGGCTTGACGACACGAGTGGGCTTCAGGATGCCCCGAAAGAGAGTGACGGGCCGAACGTTGGCCCCCCCCCCCATTCCTAGGATGTTGCTGCAACGTTCGAACAACCAGTTGTAACAACTTTCTAATGTCATAAAAATTTGTTGACAAGATGTAACCATTTTGTAACAAGTTGTAACAAGGTAACAATAAGGACCATTAGAGCTGTCACACACACGGGCGCACGCACGCGCGCGCACACACACACACACACACACACACACACACACACACGCGCGCACGCACACACGCACACACACACACACACACACACACACACACACACACAAAGGCATATGCTTAAGACTTCTTCTATGGTAGCTTTTTTGTGCATAGCTGCACAAAGGTGCATATAGGTGCACCTATATGTACCTCCTATATAGGTGCACCTCACCTATATCACCTGGTATAATCAGAAATCACCTGGTAAAAAGATTGATAAAAACATCAAATACTGAATCCCCTCTAACTATGGACTCTAGCATCGAAAATAAGACACAACTTATTACATGTAAATACTATACATTTCCTGCTAAACCCAGTTTAGGTAATAATCAAAATAAACTCCTCGATACAAGAGCATTGAAACCTAATCATCTACAGATCATATCAGTGTTTGAGGCCCCTTCCCCCCTGACTGAAGCCCAGATCCAGTTTTAAATCAACACCCCTTGTCAGTGTCACTCAAGACCATAGTGCAAGGGTTCACTCTCTCCCTCCACTCTCGTCAATGCAAACTGGAATTCACTATAATGTGAATATAAAAATTCGAAAGGCAAAACTGGAACGGGGTATCGAATTGTTCAATAATGGTATTCACTCATATATATATATATGTCGTACCTAGTAGCCAGAACGCACTTCTCAGCCTACTATGCAAGGCCCGATTTGCCTAATAAGCCAAGTTTTCATGAATTAATGTTTTTTCGACTACCTAACCTACCTAACCTAACCTAACCTAACTTTTTCGGCTACCTAACCGAACCTAACCTATGAAGATAGGTTAGATTAGGTTAGGTAGGGTTGGTTAGGTTCGGTCATATATCTACGTTAATATTAGCTTCAATAAAAAAAAATTGACCTCTTACATAATGAAAAGGGTAGCTTTATCATTTCATAAGAAAAAAATTAGAGAAAATATATTAATTCAGGAAAACTTGGCTTATTAGGCAAATCGGGCCTTGCATAGTAGGCTGAGAAGTGCGTTCTGGCTACTAGGTACGACATATATATATATATATATATATATATATATATATATATATATATATATATATATATATATATATATATATATATGTGTGTGTGTGTGTGTGTGTGTGTGTGTGTGTGTGCACGCGCGGAAAAACCACAGTTTAATGGGAAAGGAGTTAAAACGTTTTCAGCCGATCAGGCTTTCATCAGTTTTCTGATGAAGGTTTTCAGAGAGGTTTCAGAACCTGTTCCAAGCCTTCTTTCCCCTTCAGCTTTGGACCGGTCAAGACACGGCACTACCGTTTGTGAGCGTTCGTGTTCAGCGATGTATTTCTCGAGAACAACGGAATGATCTGAGAAACTGAAACAGAGGATTGGTGATTTTGATGCTTAAGAGTTCCAGTACCTCTTAGCAGTCAGGATCATAATGAAAAAAACATTGCTATAACAATGGTCGATAATGTATTTAGGATGAAAAATAATATATTTCTGAAATAAAGATGCAAGATCTACTTAGTACTTTCAATTATTCCTGTGATTTTTTTTTCTGGCAATGTCTAACCTAATCAAGGGTCTAGTGCTAAAATACTGTTAATAATTTGTATTTATCGTGATTCAATTATTTATTGTCCAGTATTGATAGACATGAATGTTTAAGTTAATTATCAAGAGCTTAGCCAGTTAAGCTATATAACACTATATAGCATAGGCTATATAGCAAAATTATATTTTGTTATATAGCATAGGCTATATAGCAAAATTATATTTTGTTATATAGCATAGGCTATATAGCAAAATTATATTTTGTTATATAGCATAGGCTATATAGCAAAATTATATTTTGTTATATAGCATAGGCTATATAGCAAAATTATATTTTGCTTAGCCAGTTAGGCTATATAGCACTTGGAAGACTGAGAGGACAAGTAGCTTGGGATAGGACGGAGGGAAGGAATGATGCCCAACCACTTAAACTTGTTCGTATATAGACGAGCGGCTTTCTTAAAATCTGTCCATTCGATTGGGCGATTATGATCACGTGATACATATGTATGCCCTTTTGGCTTGGTTTAACACATCATTAACATGATTTGAGTGTTGAAGATTGGCAATTGTGGTGCAAGTTTTGATCAATTCTCTGTCAGTAAACTGAGGACAGCAAACAAAGAGATATTAAAGAAACATAAACACTAGAAGTTGCTGAGAAGATTTCTGAGTAACTGGAGTAATAACGTCAGCAATAGCATGCATTAGTAGGTTGGCTGTGTATATTAATCTTTAACGTTTTTGAGCTCAAAAACGTTATTGGTTCCTCTTGCTAAACTTCAACAGTGAACTTGGTTTAGGAGATCAAACTTTGAATCCTGATTTGGAAGCCGTTCCCCCTGGAAACACAAACCGTAACTGTCTCTATTTTCCGCTTGTTACAACTTGTAATAAAGTTGTTACATCTTGGCTTAACGTGTTTATGACGTATTAGAACGTTGTTACAATTTTATATATTGGTTTTTATAACTGGTTAGGTGTAAAAACTTGTTCGAACGTTGTAGCAACGTCGTAGTTTCGGTGTGTGTTTGGCAGGTCATGATTTTGGAAATAGGCAGACATTTCTATATCATTTAGCAGTCCATCGTAATACATAATTAGGGATCGTGGTTGAAAAATTAATCCATGTTAAAATTGTATCGTGTGCCGTTACAGTAATAAACTTTCACTCCTGTACCGTGAAGAAATATCATAATAAACTTTTATTCATGTACCGTGAAGACACATCATAAACTTTCACTCTTGTACCGTGAAGACACGTCATAACAAACTTTCACTCGTGTACCTTGAAGACACATGTATTAATTTTGCGATACGTGTCATACCTCGAGTTCCATGATACACAACACAGAAGTCACTGATAGTATTATAATATTTTGCCATCTGTTTAATTATGAAAATACACCATACAGAGCACCCTCTCTGTATGGTGTATAGTATCATAACCCGTAATTATAACATTACAACTTAATTTTTTTTAATTAATAATCACAATCGACTTGATAATGGTCCAGGACTGACCGAATCGTCAGTAGTAGAAACCAGGACAATCACCGGCAATTTTGCTTTTTTTCCCAAGCCTCTCATTGTCCTGGTTTCTACTACTATCGCCGTCGTCTCCTCATCTTCTGGTGTGTGATTTAGTTCTCCTAAGTGGTATTTTTTTTTTTTTAAATACCTGCACCCACAGAGATAGACAGAGACATATAGACAGAGATAGACAGAGAGATAAAGACAGATAAAACAGAGAAAAAGGCAGACGGTAGATAGATGAAAGGGATAGATAGGTGGTTGGATAGATGGATTGCTACATGGATGGAAATATGGATTGACAGATGAGTAGATGGATAAATGGACAGATGGATGTATAGAGTAGATAGATGGATTTCTAGGTGAGTGGATAGATATAAACGGACAGATAGACAGATGGGAGAAAGAGACCATGGATGGAAATGGGATGGAAAGAAAGAGAGTTTGTGAGGGTACCACCTCTGGTGCCAATGTGGGGACCCATAGCCTCGGAGAAGAAAATAAAAAGTATTCAGAGGAGACCTTGTGGTTTCTCACTGAACACTAATATTATCTTCTCCTACCACCCCCATTCTTTTGTATGTACACATATATATTTACTTATATATATATATATATATATATATATATATATATATATATATATATATATATATATATATATATGTCGTACCTAGTAGCCTGAATGCACTTCTCAGCCTACTATGCAAGGCCCGATAAGGCTTCTTGGCCTACTTTGCCTAATAAGCAAAGTTTTCCTGAATTAATATAATTTCTCTAATTTTTTTCTTATGAAATGATAAAGCTACCCATTTCATTATGTATGAGGTCAATTTTTTGTTATTGGAGTTAAAATTAACGTAGATATATGACCGAACCTAACCAACCCTACCTAACCTAACCTAACCTATCTTTATAGGTTAGGTTAGGTATGGTTGCCAAAAAAGTTAGGTTAGGTAAGGTAGGTTAGGTAGTCGAAAAACAATTAATTCATGAAAACTTGGCTTATTAGGCAAATCGGGCCTTGTATAGTAGGCTGACAAGTGCGTTCTGGCTACTAGGTACGACATATATATATATATATATATATATATATATATATATATATATATATATATATATATATATATATATATATATATATTATAAAAGAAGACAAATTAGCGATGCACGATAGTGAGGTAACGTTGAGGAGAATGCATACTGCTCGGTCATGCTGAAATAAACAGTAAAACAGGTGGGTTCTGAGTTGCATATATATTGCCGAGTTACAAGCAGCTGGTAGGGTGTGAGTGTGTGTGTACTCACCTAGGGATACTCACCTAGTTGTGTTTGCGGGGGTTGAGCTCTGGCTCTTTGGTCCCGCCTCTCAACCGTCAATCAACAGGTGTACAGATTCCTGAGCCTATCGGGTTCTATCATATCTACACTTGAAACTGTGTATGGAGCCAGCCTCCACCACATCTCCCCCTAATGCATTCCATTTGTCAACCACTCTGACACTAAAAAAGTTCTTTCTAATATCTCTGTGGCTCATTTGGGCACTCAGTTTCCACCTGTGTCCCCTTGTGCGTGTTCCCCTTGTGTTAAATAGACTGTCTTTACCTACCCTATCAATTCCTTTCAGAATCTTGAATGTGGTGATCATGTCCCCCCTAATGTGTGATCATGTGTGTGTGTGTTGATCCTAACCTGAAGAAATTGTTGAAGAAATGTAGCCTATTAGCATTTTATTTATACCATCTACAACTATTTCCTCCTTGACCTATTGGGGATTGATTTGCCTGGAGACGTCAAGTCTTATTATCATCTTGAGTTCACCATCTAGTCATATATATATATATATATATATTTTTATCTTATCATGACTTTGGATCGAAATTTGAAATTATCTTCCACAGTGTGTCTGGGACGCGGGAGGTTAGCTATCTCACGTTCTTCAAAGCTGGCCGCCAGTAGCTATGTGTAGCATTGCTCATTATAGCCCCCTAAGCTATAATTATAGCTTTATAATTAATAATTATAGCTTTATAATTAATAATTAAGTATAGCTTTATAATTAATTAGTAATTATAGCTTTATAATTAATAATTAATTATAGCTTTATAATTAATAATTAATTATAGCTTTATAATTAATAATTATAGCTTTATAATATTATCAATATTGTATATGGTATAATTAATTCCCTTTGTTGGGGACAGGAACCCCTGCAATAATTGTACTGTTAGTTGGACAGAGGCACCAGGTGAAAGGAAACGTACCCAACCGTTTCTGTCCTGACAGAGGGGAGGGAGGGAATTATCAGGGGGAAAGCGCCAAGCCATTACGACTATATAGCACTGGGAAGGCCTCAGGATATGAATTTGGGATGGGACGGAGGGGGGAAGAGGAATTGAACCCGGGTCTCTCGGATGGATGCGAGGCGAGGATGTAGACTATTAAGCTACAGGACCCATAAAGAAAAGCGTCAATGAATAATGTTTGAAAGAAGCCATCAGTTCCACGTCTCTTGTGTTGCATGATAGTTCAACCCGTTCTCGCACTTTCGTACAGTCAATATTGACTTATTAAATAAGTGCATATGTGACATACTTATTTAATTATGTAAATTAGTATGTGACATACTAATTTACGAAGCAATAAGATGTTTATCTTAACACACTAAGAAGGCTAGGTAAGGTCGGTGTTTTCTATGAAGCTTTTCAAGGTAAACTGAAATATTCACAATAAATTAGTATGTCACATATGCACTTATTTAATAAGTCAATATTGACTGTACGAAAGTGCGAGAACGGGTTGGATAGTTTGTTGCAAAGCATGAAAACAATAACAATCTGTTTCTAGAGATTACTGTTGCATAATTCTCATCTCATGGTCTGTCCTCCCAGCCTCTTGCATGGGAGGGAGCATCTCCAGTGCTTTGCATCCCCCTCCCAGTGCATTTCAGTGTTCCTTAATTTCTCCCACGCAATATATTATTGCATCTTTTTTGTGTACGGAATCTGTCAGTTCCGTTAAGAATGCGACGCATTTGTAGAAATTAGAACACCGTAATGTCGTCGTTTTTGTTTTGTTAGTCCCGTCGGCCTCGATAGGTTAAGTGGGTTGCTTGGGTACGAATGTTTGTGGTTTGGCAAAAGTGGAGTTTTTAAGTAAAAACAAAAGTAAAAGTCTTTTTTTATGGAGTGGCAAATAGGAAAGACGAGCTGATTTCAGGGGTATGGTGTATGCTCGCTACTCTTCACACACACACACACACACACACACACACACACACACACACACACACACACACACACACACACACAATGTTGTCGTTTGGGGTGGTTCGAATTAGGTGAGTACACACACACACACATACAGAGCACGAGAGCATCGTATATACTCCCTATTCTCCACACACACACACACACACACACACACACACACACACACACACACACACACACACACACACACACACACAACACGAGAGCATCGTATATGCTCCCTATTCTCCACACACACTCACACACACACACAGCACGAGAGCATCGTATATGCTCCCTATTCTCCACACACTCACAGCATGACATACTCCCCCACTCCCTGCGAGCATCACAGAGCACGGAGGGAGGCTGGGTTGTGACTCTCAACTAGGCTGCATCTATTGAGACGTGGGAACAAGATCCTCTCTAGCTTTTCAATCATTACTAATAATTCAACCACCGTAATATTATTAACGTGTCCTCTATATCTCGATAGATTAGATGGGGGGGGGTTCTAGTACGCTTCTAGTCAGGCACAACAGTCGCGTTTTGAACGGAGTTAGAACTCGAGAGAATATGCTGAACCTGGATATATATTAAAATATATATATGAATACATATATATTAACAACCATGAAGACCTGGGTTGATATACAGTTGTGTTTATAACTGTTTCAAAAAGCAAAAGTTCCCATTGATCAATAATAGAATAATACAAATAATAATGATATTGAAAATAATAAAAGAACATGATCAATGATCATTCATTTGATTGCAATATTGAATTAGCAATTAAGAAATAAATACATGAATAATTAAAATATTAAAAACTCGTAATAAAAAATATACTGTATTAAATAAGGACGTAAAACAAATTAAAAAATTACAAATAAACGAAAATTACACATAATAAAAATAATATAAAAAATATTAATCAAATGTTAAGTAATATAGTTAGAAAAAATATCACCAAAGTTTTATAAAATAAAAAGAAACAATGGTGCCAATGGTGCATTAGGCAGTGATGTGGTGGAGGCTGACTCCATACACAGTTTCAACTGTAGATATGATAGAGCCCAGTAGGCTCAGGAATCTGTACACCTGTTGATTGACAGTTGAGAGGCGGGACCAAAGAGACAAAACTCAACCCCCGCAAGCACAAATAGGTGAGTACACACACACACACAAACTCGCCTACACGCATTTAAAATCTGTAAATTACAGAGTATATCTTTCTACCACACTATTTGTCTGTCTCAGTTTCTCTCCTCTCTCTCTCTCTCTCTCTCTCTCTCTCTCTCTCTCTCTC
>NC_091201.1:24974087-24981587 GCF_040958095.1 Procambarus clarkii
ACTACATAGCACTTGGAAGGGATCAGGATAAGGATTTGGGATGAGACGAGGGGAGGTACCCAACCATTTGGAAGGTCGGGCACCATTACTTTCCCCGGTCGCATCCCAAATCCTTATCCTGATCACTTCCAAGTGCTATATAAGGGCTTGGCGCTTTCTCCTGGACGTGCCAGGTAAGTTCACTACGGGCTCACCATATCCCGTGCTACTTGGAACTTTTGTTCTGAGTAGCTGAATCTAAAACAACAACAATTCTCCTGAAGTCTTTCACAGATTAAGGAGCAAATCAAGAAGAAAATACTCAACTATCAAGTATCAAAAGTCGCCACAGAGCCAAAGTAGCGGAAGGAAGATCCACTGCGATATGGTACGAACAAGCCACTGGGTACTCCTCTTTCAAGCCTGACAAGAAGATATCCAGAGACATTGCAGTAGCCATACACAGACTCAGACTTGGTTACAAGTGCTGCTGGGAGGTAATAAACCCAATAGTTAAAAGAGTGTCACATCTGTGGAACAGAAGTAGAGGCGCCACTATTGCACTACTTACTGGAATGTGAAGCTACTGAAGCCCTGCGCATCAAACAACATTAATCCAACGATAGCAGCTGAATTAGATGCACATTCCACCGCGACTACAATGATTAGAAAAGCCGTTGAAGAATAGGACACACTAGTGAACATTCTACACCTACATCCGCCACCAAGATAACGTTATTAAAACAAGACTAAAACCAGTGCACTAAAACAGAAGCGAAAAAGAAACCGGGAAAAAGGAAGAAACCCCACTTCCATTGAAAACCTTGACCCAAATATCAGAGTAACAAGGTTATCGCGAAAAACCGAACTCAATTACGGGTTCACCATAGCCCGTGCTACATGGACATTCCGTTCTGAGTAACTAAAACAACAACAACAACAACATTCTCCTGGACCACTAACACTAGATGGGTATGGGAGCTACCACCATTCACAGAATGGGTATGGGAGCTACCACCATTCACAGAATGGGTATGGGAGCTACCACCATTCACAGAATGGGTATGGGAGCTACCACCATTCACAGAATGGGTATGGGAGCTACCACCATTCACAGAATGGGTATGGGAGCTACCACCATTCACAGAATGGGTATGGGAGCTTCCACCATTCACAGAATGGGTATGGGAGCTACCACCATTCACAGAATGGGTATGGGAGCTACCACCATTCACAGAATGGGTATGGGAGCTACCACCATTCACAGAATGGGTATGGGAGCTACCACCATTCACAGAATGGGTATGGGAGCTACCACCATTCACAGAATGGGTATGGGGCCCACTACCTCTCACAGGCTTGACATTAGACGCACAATAAACTAACAACCAAAATTAATCGCTCAACCCTTTGCGTCATTATATAATGGAATGTGAAAAATCGCGGAATTTAGAGATAACACCATCAATAGTGTCCAAGAAATGTGTAAGTACTTCATTCAAAATGATGTGCTGCCGAAATCTTAGCGAAGTATCCAAAATTTGCTTACTGTAGATAATGCATTCACATGACTGTAAAGCTGCCGCCCAGTTGGGTGGGTGTGGAGCACATGACTGTAAAGCTGCCGCCCAATTGGGTGGGTGTGGAGCACATGACTGTAAAGCTGTCGCCCAGTTGGGCGGGTGTGGAGCACATGACTGTAAAGCTGCCGCCCAGTTGGGTGGGTGTGGAGCAAGACTAGTAACTGTGCGACTCACCATAGATGTAAAGTGCCTTGTATAGTGACTGTTGTGAGCCTCTTGTTGAATCACTTGTGACACAAATGATTATTGATGTGGGTACTTGTGTTGGTGATTAAATATGTATGTTTATGTATATATGTATACGTATGTATATGTACATGTAAGCATGAGTATGTGTACATGTATATATAACATTACTAATTTTGTATCTAGCGTCAAAAGATTGTTATTTGCATAGCTAAACGAACTAGAGGGTTCAGTTCCTGAACCGATTATGTGCCTCTGTAACCCTTTACACCACCGCCTACAGGATGGGTATGGGGTGCACAATAAAGAAAGAAATGAATACCTTAGTCACTCACCACAACACCCATGCTTGACTCACACACTTACCCACTGGATTCACCCTTTTTCCTCACCTCTCCTTACCTACCTTCCCCCATTCCTTTCTCTCACCACCACCAGTATCATCCATCCCACCACCATCCCTTTTCCCCACTTTTAACCTATCATCCAGCTCCCCCAGGACCAGCATCCACGTCCTATCATCCACCTATCATCCATCCTTCACCACTCCACCAGCGCCGTCCGGGGTAACGTACTCTTCAGCCAGCTGTAGACACAGGGCCCACAAGGGTATCATTGACGTGTGACCACGTCCTCCCTAGCGCCCAGTTCGGGTTGTTTGTTTTCACTGCTGGTGGAGGATAAGCGGCTCCACCAGCCTGCCCTTGTCCTCCGTCGGGATCTCCTTGTCCTTCGTAGGCTCTAGTTTCCTGGGGCGGGCTATTAACATCTGAGGACTCTCCTTGTGAAGCTGCCGAACTGGAGGTGATTGAAGATGACCGCAATCTTGTGTGGGGCTAGGTAAGTGTCTGTGAGGTGGGGTTCATAAGGGGTTTTGTGGGGGAGGAGGGGTTATAAGGGGGGGTGTTTTGTGGGGGAGGAGGAGGGGTTATAAGGGGGTGTTTTGTGGGGGAGGAGGGGTTATAAGGGGGTGTTTTGTGGAGGAGGAGGAGGGGTTATAAGGGTGTGTTTTGTGGGGGAGGAGGGGTTATAAGGGGGGGGTGTTTTGTGGGGGAGGAGGAGGGGTTATAAGGGGGTGTTTTGTGGGGGAGGAGGAGGGGTTATAAGGGGGGGTGTTTTGTGGAGGAGGAGGAGGGGTTATAAGGGGGTGTTTTGTGGGGGAGGAGGGGTTATAAGGGGGTGTTTTGTGGGGGAGGAGGGGTTATAAGGGTGTGTTTTGTGGGGGAGGAGGGGTTATAAGGGGGTGTTTTGTGGGGGAGGAGGGGTTATAAGGGGGTGTTTTGTGGGGGAGGTTTTGTGAAAAGGAAGTTTTTGTGTGGGGTTAGTGTTCGGTTTAAGTCTCTCAAGCAGGGCCCCTGTGGCTCTCCCCTGAGATCCTCCCCTAAGGTCCTCCCCTGAGGGGCTCCCCTGAGGGGCTCCCGTAAGGGGCTCCCCTGAGGGGCTCCCCTGAGGCGGCTCTTAAGCACTGCAATCACACTCCTCCGTTATCTCACAGCTGTGATGCTCCCCTCTCAACATATAATACGTCTGATGATTTAAGCAATTCATCAACTCATGGCAACAAAAACGCATCAGCTGTCTCATCTTTCCAGCTACACATCATTTATGTATTTTCAGCTACACATTTAAGTAGTAGCTGGAACTACTACATGATTTGGAAGATTCCCAAATAAATTCTTGACCACCAAAGTCTCTCACTGGAACTCGAACCACAGTCCCACAACAGACCAGGCGAGGTCCAAGCCTGCAAACCACTACATTAAATAATAAACGTCTTTACTAATAGAATCCAAGAACTGAAGCTCATTCAATCCAATACGATTCATTAAATTACCAAAAGAAAATTGGGTGGTTTTGACTTGTTTAACAAGATTTATAAAATCAAAGCAAGAAATGGGGCAGTCTAGACATTAATATGCAACAAGTGTGTTCTGGTTGATAAAAAAAAAAAACTTGTTTGAGTGATCTAACCTCATTTCTAATTCAATGTCCCTCATCTCCCGTTTTGTACTCAGTGCTCCCCCACTCACTCTGTCTAATACCGTCTCCAGGAGGTGCTCATTATCCGTTTCTGTTTCGTGCTTTCTGTCCTTTCGTTTGGCGAGCAACAACCCTGTCCTCCTCTCTCCCTGTCTCAATTTCTTGTGTATCTGGTGTCCCACTTGGCCCTACCACTGAGGAACTGTCTCTCCGTGTTCTCTGGGACATTAAGACAAACAGGTGGGATATTTGGGCAGACTAACAGGTGCGATATTCTTACAACTACCTTCTAGTTTTACTGGCTTTCTCTGGATAATAATCCTGAGGTCCACTTGGTACTAACTCAACCCATGGACAACAGCTGGTACCAAAACATCATTGATTGGCATAATCCACCAAAATGTAGACTTTTAGATACGACACAAAGGAGAAATTAACTTGAAGTCTTCAAGTTATGGCGATGGGAGCAAGATCCTACAAGAGAAAGTGAGGTAGAGTACTTACTCCTAAGGAGAAAGTGCGTAACTGTTACGAGAGAAAACGCAGACTTTCCCTTTGTACATATACGACGAAACCCTGTACGAAATACAGAGAAAGTTTATTTAATGTTTCACAGGAAGAGTTTGAGTAAAACATTTTAAATAGGAAAACTGAGTATATACATACATACTTGCGTAGGGGTGTGTGTGTGTGTGTGTGTGTGTGTGTGTGTGTGTGTGTGTGTGTGTGTGTGTGTGTGTGTGTATGTGTGTGTGTGTATGTGTGTGTGTGTATGTGTGTGTGTGTGTGTGTGTGTGTGTGTGTGTGTGTGTGTGTATGTGTGTGTGTGTGTGTGTGTGTGTGTATGTGTGTGTGTATGTGTGTGTGTATGTGTGTGTGTATGTGTGTGTGTATGTGTGTGTGAGAGTGTGTGTGTGTGTGTGTGTGAAAGGTGCACGTCATTAAAATATGGCGGAAAAATAGAGAAAACAACGATGAACGACATAACAACAAGGGGAAAATCAACAGTTAACGATCCTAACTGTTTTCAAACTCTTGTAGCAACGAAGGCACACTTATTCCCCCCCCCCCCGAGGGGCAAATGTTTAATTGAATTATTAGCAATTAACGATTCAGTTAGTTGTGACGGAATCACAACAGTTGTGACTCCTAATACAACGCTCATCCACTCCACTACCACCACCACCACTACTTCTAGCACTTGTACAACCACCAGTATTACCACCACTTCATCCTCCGTCATAACCGCAATTACCAATAACAAGAACCGTCTCCCACTACTAACATTCCACCACTATTATTACCACCACCACCACCACCACCAGAGCTACTAACACATCTCTAAACTACCACCATTGCTTCTCATACAACCATTAGTTTCATTACAATGCCAATACAGTTATTTCGAATTATATAATATTAACACTTCCAATATTTTACAACAACCAATATTAGCAAACATTATGAATAAAAAAAAATAATCACATGAAACTAATAATGTCATTATTATTATTTTTATCATTAAGAAAATCCGTAGGTGCCGTGATGTGGGCTCGAACATATGTGCTAGGTGTTCCGAGGCACATTCTGGGGTTTCGAACCCTCACACACACAGCTCCTACGGATCTTCTCATTGATGCATGGCGATAGTGTGATTACTCTCAGTGTAATACTGACCATTAATAAAATACAATGGATAGCACAGCTATAAATATGAAGATAAATTAGAACATGATGAAGTTATGATGAGAATAACATTGGGCAAAATTGTAGCTTAAAAGTGGTCCCAGTGTTCGGATACATCCAAGTCGATTAGCCTGTGTTCGGATTCGTATTTGCCACCACAGTTTTATCCTGATTTCACCCACAGCTCTCTCTCTCTCTCACCCCCCCCCCTCTCACCCACCCTCTCCCCCACTCACTCTCTCTCCAGACATTCTTATTACCGGAATGAGGTAGATATCTCACTCTCCCCTCCACACACATGCCCTCACACTCTCCCCCCCACACACATGCCCTCTCACACTCTCCCCCCACACACATGCCCTCTCTCACTCTCCCCCCACACACATGCCCTCTCACTCTCCCCTACTGCACACCTGCACCACTCCACACTCACACTTTCACCTCCCTCCAAGCAAACAGATGCTAACGCAATAACCCCTCATTTCCTCATTCCTCACATCCTGACTCATTCAGAAACCCTCATTAATGAGCGAATAAATGGAATATACCAGTAGGCCTTCAGTAGGCCTCCAGACCTGACATAGAGACCTAGCTGACATTTTTCTATATACACACCATCATTGATTCAGCGAAGTAATGCCCCCCCAAAAAAATCTATTGGAGTTTCAAGATGTAATGTCTCCCTGTAAAATAGGAGAGGGAAGGACTGGCAAATTGTAGCTTAAAAGACAATCAGAGGGAATTTGACACAGTTCTGTATATGAAAGGACTTTTATATAAGCTAATGAGGAAATATGAACTGGGAACGTATTTGGATAAGAGAGTATCTGAAGGGCTTGAAACAGAATGTGACTGTGTGGGTAGAAAAGTTACCAACTTTTTAAATTCGACGAGCATCAGATATATGTGTAGTGGTCCAAGGGTGGTGGACCAGAAGTAGTGGTCCAGAGGTAGTGGTTCAGAGGTGGAGGTCCAGAGGTGGTGGTCCAGAGGTGGAGGTCCAGAGGTGGTGGTCCAGAGGTGGAGGTCCAGAGGTGGTGGTCCAGAGGTGGAGGTCCAGAGGTAGCTGTCCAGAGGTAGTGGTCCAGAGGTAGCTGTCCAGAGGTAGTGGTCCAGAGGTAGCTGTCCAGAGGTAGTGGTCCAGAGGTAGCTGTCCAGAGGTAGTGGTCCAGAGGTAGCTGTCCAGAGGTAGTGGTCCAGAGGTGGAGGTCCAGAGGTAGTGGTCCAGAGGTAGTGATCCTAGGGGGAACTGACGACACCGAGTGAGGTCCTCACACATATATGGTAACACTGTATAACCGGTCCAACCACTTGGACCAGTCTGTACAACACCGGTCTCCCTTCATGCAGATCGGCGTTCAATCCCCCGAGGGGCTCCATCGCATCCCTCTATCCAAATAGATCCCAAACTCCTATCCCATCCACGTCAAACTGCCTTAGCGTTTACTCCTGATATTTGCATAATTTGTGCAGGTGAAACATTTAGCTGCAAGGAAAATGACTGCTTCAGGCTTCAAAGACCAAACTAGTAATTAACATCACAGGTACTAAAAAAATGCTTTTAACCCTTCCCCCCCCCGCTAATATGTGTCCTCTGGATACTGTGATACATGCTGATACAACCCACGATACCTAGTGACACATGGTATTCAACACCATTAACGGTACTGTTTACTGCTATCTTGAGATAACAACCGTAAGAAATTCTAAGTTAGAAACACACACACACACTGATAATTACGCCAAAGCTGGACCCTGATAAACCGGCCAAAAGGGGAGACCAATATACCTCTAATACACGGCATTATTATCTAATTTAATAAAGCTAACATAATACTTATCTTTAACTCTATTAAAACTATTATTATGATGTCAACGTATCGATAATAATGCTCTGAGTGACTCGCTTAAAAAAATACAAGTCCCTCATGCGACGTATAACCAGAAAACCACCAGCCAATAACCTGTCATTCGCTAAGACTTTAATTTTCGTATCATTGCGGCTTAAACTAATGGTCTAGTTATGGGTTGATCTCCTAGTCCCGACTCCCAGGGGTCCCGTATATATATATATATATATATATAT
>NC_091201.1:24986587-24996587 GCF_040958095.1 Procambarus clarkii
GGACGGGGGTTGGGGGGTTGGGGGGGAATGGAATGGTGCCCAACCACTAGGACGGTCGAGGATTGAACACCGACCTGCATGAGGCGAGACTATCACCCTACCGTCCAGTCTAAGTGGTTGGTCAGCAAGAATCGAGGAAATATAAAGAAATGACTTGTACCCTGAATGAGTTGTCAAGAAGTGACATTTCCTCATCCCCCCCCCTCCCTTCCCCCTTCCTGTATAGTCACTAATAGGTAAAGAATGCAAGAACCCAAGCAACCCGCCTAACCTAACCTTATGATACATTGAAAACGTGGATATGTGTGTGAGCTGCTATTTTTCAAAGTACTTCGTAATTTGGACGTTTGGGACCAGAATGATGTACATGAGACGTACTAGTTGATAAGATGGGTTGCTCTCAGATACACACACACAGTTCTACCATACTATTGTATCTAAGGTGATGTGGCTTACGCAGCTACCGAACGGAATGCGTAACAATACATAACTTACAGACCAGAATATGACACCTGACTATGATATTTCTAGATCAGAAATATCAGCCATTAGGTGACGTTAAATTAAAGCTTAGACATTAGAGACGTCACTGAAGGCCTATCTAACTAGTTCAATAATCTACAGGAAGATTATTGAACTAGTGCTGCTAGTTAGATTATAATAACTAGATTATTATACAAGTGCTACATCTTCCTTTCTCCTGCAGCCATCAGTATCATGCAGGAACAAGGAGATGACATAAGCCTCACTACATATCCCTACATATGTGAAATAGTCTTCTCTATCACAAACAACATTATTCAAGTAAAAAAAAAAAAAACATCTTGTATGTGCACATACAGTCTCGCAGACAGCACCCTCCTCGGAGCTCCTGTCATGTCAAAAGCCATCTACGAGACCTTAATAAAGGAATTTACTAGCCTAAAGAGGATCAGTGAGATTATTGGTAACATTGATGCACTCGAAAAATATAATTTTCTCTGATGTACTTGTTGAGAATGGAATCTTTTGAAGACTATATGTTTGAAAAAGCCGTCAACCTTCCTATCGGTTACTTAGAATGAAAAATAATCCCTTTACCACGAGGATAGTTCAGCAGACAAGCAACATGGCTCACCATAGAAGCATGACCCCAAACAGTGCAGACTCCACCCCCAAAATGGCAATGACTTCCAGCCCCCAGCACTCTTGACCAAACCAATTCAGAAGCCCACAAAGAACCCATTGGGAGGGCCACATCATAAAGAAATGAAACACAGTCACATTACCCTACTTCACTGCTCATCTGATGGCCGGGGGTGCTCCCCATGCATGGGATGACCTTTGAGGTTTGTTGCCATGTATGCTACCGACACGAGTTGCCACTCACAGATCCTCTCGTATTGAAGCTGTTCTCTACTTTGCTGCCCAAAATCCCGCTGTATTCTAGTGTATTTGTGGGCGTTAGTGGCATGATACATATACCTGGAGGGATCTATGATGTGCCTGTAAGGATGTTAAAAATTGATGATAAAAGTCTTCTCATGGTTTGAGTGCTGCACTTGGCCCTCGTGCCGGGAGCAACAGCAAAGTTGCATTACGGTGCTTGCATGCTCTGTTTTACTGTCAACGAATACCATGAAAATTCTACGAATTCAGTGTTGAATATGGCGAGAAAATAGGCACCTGTGTTATCAAGTCCTTTCTTTTCTATTCTCAACTCGTTATTTATTGGTGTGTATGCCAGGAGAAAATTGAGTGTGTGTGTGTGTGTGTGTGTGTGTGTGTGTGTGTGTGTGTGTGTGTGTGTGTGTGTGTGTGTGTGTGTGTGTGTGTGTGTGTGTGCACGCAGGTTCGTGTGTTCTCAGTGTAGTATATAGCACAGGACAGCAATCAGATATTACTTAAAAACCCATCACTAAGATACATACCAGGCTTTGCTATACAATATCTTGATGTTACACTCTCTTGTGCAATTATGTGCTATCCTCATAAAGGTAGAACCCACCATAGATATCTAAACTACGGAACTATTCACTCTACCTACCACGAGGGCAAGACCATGACGTAAAGACGCCAATATAGAAGACACTGTTCAAAATGCCTCACCCATTACACCTGATTAAACTTTGTGTGTGCTTTCTCCCTACCCCCTATTTTTTATATTTTATTCGTCCCTATTTACGTCCCTCACCCGTGCCCCATTTATGTATCATTCTTCCTTTATGATGTACTTCTCACCTATTTGTATTATGTGCCTGACCTCCCTATCATCTTAAGATGTAATAATACATATTCTGAAGGAAGATTTTCCTTCTGAAGATGTATTATTAAATACGAAAGTTCTTAAGGAAATTCCTGTTTCAATTCTTCCTCCGTGGTCTGACACTTTCACATTTTTTTCACCACGTGTAAATTTTCGTGGTTTACACACACACACATTTATATATATATATATATATATATATATATATATATATATATATATATATATATATATATATGACACACACTGAGGTGCACACACATTAACGATGAGGCGATTCCTTAACAACACACAACTTGAATTGAAAACTGGCCAAGTAATTGTCAATAAAATTATGCTTATTGCTAGACTCGTGTTGAAGCAAATGCAAATTATTATGCAACCCAACAACACGGTCACAAGTCAGGTCTACAACACACACACACACACACACACTCATGACTCTATACCCAGCATTGAAAACAAAAAAATACAAACCTGCTAGTCTCTGCCCCCACACAAAAATTTATATATGAAGTGGTTAGACCAGTGAAATTGATATAGCCAACTTGAAGTCACCTTAACGAGTAATGATACTGAACATTATCAATTAAAATTGACTAACACATTGGTAATAATAATAATGTTATAATGTAATATAATGATAAACGTATTGTATCCCGTTGAAATAATATGCTTAGAGAAACACAATTAAATATTTAATCAATTATACATCTCACTGGACTAGCAATGATGTTAATTCAGTGCATCAATCTTGCGCTAATCTCTGTTATTGGCATTTGTTTAAATCAATTAAATACACATTGTTGTTAATAATGAAAACACAATGTCAAAGGTCATTCTCTCGGCCACTCGAGTGACTGTAACTGGGGGTTCGACCCCAAATCACAAGACAGTTCAATTTGCAACAATATTTAACCGTTCTTCCCGTTTCACACAAGAATAACTGGGGACTTGGCTGTAAAACTGATTTGACGGATAATGTTCCAGGGGGAAAGCGTCTTTAAGATCACGTAAGGCTCACCATGAACAATTGAAAGATAAAGTTTTGTGTGTCTTATAAAAAGCCTTTTGTCCTGAACTTCAGTTCCCACCAAAGTAAAAAAAAAAATACTGATAAAGAGTTAATTAATAAATTAAAAGATACTCAAAAGGCACTTATCTGAAATATTGTATTACCAAAATGTCAATTTTTGTTATTTCTATCACCAGAAAAATGTATCTTCGCTTGATAAAAAACATTTGTGTATATCAAAACCTTTCCCCACCTGGGCCCTGGATGCAGTCAATGGTACAATAGACATCAAGGCTGAATATTTTAGATGGATCAATCGAGACAACTGTGATGGTTGGTCTTCGTGTCTGTTCGATCTTCCACTCATCTTCGTCTTGGTAAACGATGATGGCTCGTTTTCTTTAAACAATAATTACTTTTAGCGAAGCTAAGTCAGTCTTCAGATATCTCACAGTTATCGTTTAATTAGCTCAATATTCTCGAAACATTTCAAAGTCTCCAATTATTCTTATTTCGTTTCATCGTATCATTCAGGTTTCTCAATTCCTTCTAGTCCACAATCCAATCTTATCAATAAACTGCTCAGTTTGCGACATTCTGATCTCCCCATTAAGTCCCTCGAAGCATTTCTCATATCCAAAGTTATTCCAAACGTGAAGGGAGAAAATTGTGTATGTGTACAGCTTGCCAAATGAAGTCAGAGGCAGAGTTGTTCAGCACCCCTAACCAGGTGTTTCGTTGAAGCCCAATACTACCAAAAACCGGTCGTGAACACCGGGGGTCCCCCTGCTGTTCCTCGAATCTGTCCCCCAGGATTACCAGCGAGCACAAAACGCCGGTTAAAAAGGGTATAGAACTCTCATCAACTACAGCAGTTGATACGCGGGTTGCATGCGCAGGATTGATTGGTTTTCCTGCTTCGACGAGAGAAGTCAGGCTGTAAACGGGGGAAAAAAAGTGTTTTTAGTAATATCATGAACGAAATGTCACCAATTACAGATGGGGGTGAAGATAGTGCTGAAATGAATGCGAGAGTCGCAACAGTATCGTTAATATCAACGATTTCATCGCTATACAGAGCGTAAAGAAAGTAGTAGCATGGAGGAATGAGGACAGTGTGTTGGTGGGGTGGTAGTTGTCTTGTTGGTAGGGGGGGTGGTAGTTGTCTTGTTGGTAGGGGGGGGTGGTAGTTGTCATATTGGTGGGGGTGGTAGCTGTTTTACTGGTGGGGGTAGTAGCAGAAGAACAGTCCGCGCGTGCGTGCGTGCGTATGCGCCATTGATGACTGGTAAGGTGGTAGCAGAAGAAAGATAGATCATATCTCCATAATTGAAGGATCAATAGACACCATTTTCAGGCACATACAGTGCCAGAGTGAAGGAGGGTTCGATGCTTCTCCCAACACGTCTCTCCTCTCTCTCTACAACATCGTAAAATAAATATATATATACATCCCCGACTCCTTTTTTTTTTTAACCCTTTCCCCTTTACCTCTTAAAAAAACAAAACAATGTCCATTCTTTACCCATTTCTAAGCTTTAATATCCCATAACGAGCGCAAGTTTCACCTTTCTCTTATCACGCTCGACTGTCTAAACTACAGGTAATAAGAAATTATGTAACTGTCGGGAGAATATCGTTTACCTGTGAGGAACCTGTATAGCTCGAGGGGTCTTCCTGGGATCCCCTTGGTCCGTCCTCCTCCTCCTCCTGGTCCTTGCTTGCGTGTTCCCGCCTCTTATACTGGGCACGCTAAGCTCTTTTTATATACCTTTTTTTTCGTAAGGCTGCATGGGAAGAATTAAATAAAAGTCCAAAAGTGTCTGTTAATGCTGTGCTTTACATTGAAGGCATAGCCGGCCATGTTCTGTGAATGATATATGATTATACTGGGAATGTTAATGTTTGGATGAATGTGTGGTGAAAAAGATGTGAGGAAGCACGCTGGCTAGTGTGAGTGTGTGAGCAGCGAGTACTGTGGCATCCAGGAACACTCAGGGCTCAGGTTCGTACCCCCATCAAGGCTCCTGTGGCTTTGTTACTCTACTCGTTATGTTGCGGAGTACAGAGGAATGTGTGGGATGACGAATGATGCGGAGTTCACAGAGTACTCAACCTAGTTCTGCTTTAGGGGGGATACATACTTGTACTTCCATTTTCTCTCTCTCTCTCCCTTCATTTAACTGTTGTTCAGGTTCCACTGCCTATTGTACGTTATTAAACCCTATATTAGGAAGTTGTGTGTGTGTGTGTGTGTGTGTGTGTGTGTGTGTGTGTGTGTGTGTGTGTGTGTGTGTGTGTGTGTGTGAGTCTACCACCACTACTTTACATCGTTGTTCATTACACTGACGAAAATATTCCATCTATTGTGTCTGATAGAGACAATAGATGGAATATTCCATCTATTGTCTCTGATAGTGACAATAGATGGAATATTCCATCTATTGTCTCTGATAGTGACAATAGATGGAATATTCCATCTATTATCTCTGCTGTACATTCGAGTATATAATTTTCGCCTGTGTTCTGTTGTGTGTGTGTGTGCCACCCATGCTATATGATTTGTAGTCTTCCATGACTATTCCCGTGAGAATTTAATTTTGTATGCGGTAATTAACTCTTCATAGATTCTTCCCTCTTGGAGTGATGTGACGTTTAATTTAATTTTGCAATTCCTAGACACACATGCTTCATAGCTCTTAAAATAATCTTATCTGGTGGCATATCTTTGAATTCCACGCTGACACCGCATTTTCTAGAACTGGTCTGACGTACAGAATATGCAGCGTCTAATTTTTTTTAAATGCAGTTAATATAGTCTTGCATATAAAGCTGGCGATAAGAATTTGATGTGGCTTCTGTAGACAATTTCGGCGTGATATAAACCCAAAGAGAGTCAGACATGTTCAGAGTGCTCAATTGTTGTTTAGGTGGAAAATGTAAATTTAGCTGGGAGTAATTCCAAAGGAATCCCCAAAGAAATTACCCCAGTAAATTCATTGTACTCACATAGTTCTTCTTGCAGTGAGAGGGGAAGGGACACGCTTCCTCTTGTTGGTCGCGCCTCTTAACTGTTGTACAAGTTCCTGAGCCTATTGGGCTCTATCATATCTACATTTATGGAGTCTCCCTTCACCGCTTCTCAGTGTATATACGCTGCCAGGTATATACATTCTACATGGAACGTATCGAATCACCCTTACACACGCTCATAGTTTAATATCGTCCACCCTCTCATAGACCAGCGATAGAAAACAGCCAAGCAGGGGTCAATAGGGGTCAACAGTCGCCTGGCCTCTCACCAAATTGTTAAAGGTGTAATGACCAGCTTGACGCCCTATCAGATTGGAGATAACATCGTATGTTACACTAGCACGAACACTTAATAATTCAGGGCTGAATGTCAGCCCTGAATGGCGTCAATAGTGGGGTGTATAAAATGCGTAAGGTGGGTTATGGTGAATTGTCTTCTACAACCCCCTATTTTATTTGTAATTGTATTTTATTTAAAACTTCATTACACAGAATGGGTTACAACGTTGGTTACATGCACGGTACAAGGTTAGTTGTCACAGGTTGTTGAGTTTCTCCAGCTCCTCAGATGGCAGGAAGGATATGTGGATGTAGAATGCGTTTCCTCTCTGTATTGGTACGCTGAGGCGCTGGATGAGGAAACTGGTGGCTATAGGGGTCTCTTGTTTCAATTAACTTAGAATATATATATCCCCTGGAAACACAAACCGAAACTGTCTCTATTTTCCGCTTGTTACAACTTGTAATAAAGTTGTTACATCTTGGATTAACGTGTTTATGACGTATTAGAACGTTGTTACAACTTGCTATATTGGTTGTTATAACTGGTTAGGTGGTGTTAAAACTTGTTCAAACGTTGTAGCAACGTCGTAGTTTCGGTGTATGTTTGGCGGTATACCCAGATCCATAAAAAAAAAACTAGTGGCAATTTTACCCCAGGCACCAAGCGTCTCCGAGGCAATGGGGACAAAATTGTAGTGGTGATCCCGTTCACTGTATTTACGGGTCTTGGCTGCTTCCCTGTGAGTGGTAGCACCACCCAGATGTGCAAGAGTTAAGTCCACGTAGGTGCTAGCCAAGGTTGAAACTCACGAAAAGTCCCACACACCAACTGTATACTGTTCTTCCAGAGGTTTACTGTCATCCCGTCTGGGCGACCAATAGAGTCGTCAGAGTTGCGGGATATTAGGTAACGTGGTTCTCTCTCTGCTGGACAACCAGCTTTGGCAAGGTATTGACTTCACCGTGTCTTGAATGTCTTCCCCGAGCACTAAAATAGTGCTCGTTAATATTTTTGTCTTTAATTGACAAAAGACAATTATTTTTTTTTTTTTTGGGGGGGGGGGGAGGGGGGGAGGGGGGGGAGGGGAAGGGGGAGAGCAATTCTAGCCAAAATATAACTAATAAAAATTAAAGGTATATTGGGTTGGTATATAATATATATGTAATATATTATATATATGTAATATATATAACAATAATATATATAATATATATATATATATATATATATGTAATATATATAACAATAATATATATAATATATATATATATATATATATATGTAATATATACCTAATAAAGGTTAAAAAAAATGTTTTTATGGTTATAAACTACAATTTCTCTTTTTCGTTAACGTGACTTCAGCCACTGATTTTAATACGTCATATTATTGTGTTCGATTTGATTTGTGTATACATTTTATTGTACTCACCTAATTGTGCTTGCGAGGGTTGCGCTCTGGCTCTTTGGTCTCGCCTCTCAACCGTTAATCAACAGGTGTACAGGTTCCCACTGTGTATGTATGCACATGAATACGGGTGTTTGCGGTCATTTGTGCGTACTTGTATGCATGCCTGCGTGCAAGAGGGTGTATTTGAGTGCATGCATGGGTGTGCTTGAGTACATGCATGCCTATCAGTGTACGTGGAAGCATTCGTTGTTGTACTCACTTAATTGTACTTTCGGGTCTTGAGCTTTGGCTCTTCGGTCCCGCCTCTCAACTGTCAATCTACTGGTGTGCAGATTTCTGAGCTTCTCGAGCTCTATCATATCTACATTTGAAACTGTGTATGGTGTCAGCCTCCACCACATCACTTCCTAGTGCATTCCATTTACTAACTACTCTGACACTGAAAAATTTATTTCTAATATCCCTGTGACTCATATGGGTACTCAGCTTCCACTTGTGCGTGTACCACCCGTGTTAAATAATCCATCCTTGTCTACCCTGTCAATTTCCTTGAGAATTTTGTATGTTATGATCATGTCTCCTCGAGATTTTGTGTCTTCCAGCGACGTGAAGTGCAATTCTCTCAGCCTTTCCTCGTAACTCATGCCTCTTAGATCTGGGACTACCCTAGTGGCATACCTCTGAACTATTTCCAGCTTTGTCTTGTGCTTGACAAGATACGGGCTGCATTTTGGGGCCGCATACTCCAGGATTGGTCTTACACATGTGGTATACACGGTTCTAAATGATTCCTTACATAGGTTTCTGAAAGCAGTCCCGATGTAAGCCAGCTTCGCATACGCTGCTGATGTTATTCTTTTGATGTGAGACGGTGGGGGGTGATTGCTGGGTTGTAGATTAGCTGGGTGAGGTTGGTGTGGTGGGTTGGTGGGGGGAGGGACGGAAGCGTTCCACAGCAGCTGACAGGAAGTGCAGCTGCGACAGGTGTTCATTCGAGGGGCACAGGTGTGGCCTCATTACCAGCTGCCGTGATCATCTGTCTCGATATGCAGCCCCAATTCTCAACCCTGAAGCAGTAGTGGAAATTCGGACTATCGCTGATGTCCATGGGTCTGTATTTAACTGTTTCTCCAGGAAATTAGCAGTAAATTTCATATGGAGTAAGTGCTAGATTTCTTCCACCCTATTATATATATATATATATATATATATATATATATATATATATATATATATATATATATATATATATATATATACTTCTTTGAGGCAGTGGGTCCCTATAATTGCACCACAGGTTGTACCCCTTTATGTGTATAATATATAGATGTGTATAATAATATATATATATATATATATATATATATATATATATATATATATATATATATATATATATATATATATATATATAATTATTCAGGCTCTGGCTTCTTCTAAGCCAATACCTAGACTCTGTCCATTCAGAAGCTCATGTAAATTTGTTGCATGTATATTGCAAAAATAAAACTGTAGATTAAAATACAACACGACATTCTACGTTCATACGTTCTTGGCGTTCCTGCATCATTGTTCTTGATACACTGTTTAGCCACCGACAGCTTAGCTATCACGCCACCTTGCCCTGCTAGGAGGCAGGGTAGTTGACTTCTAGCAAGGATCCAGTCGGTTTAGTAAGTCGGGAGCTCTGTCGGCGTAACATCAAGCTTTTGGCGAATTGCCATGGCAGCTCATTAAGAGTTCTGGTGTTAGGTATTGTATCTGGTAGCACTGTACTTTTATACTGTTGTTCTCAGCGACTGGGGGTCATTGAGTTGAAATTAGTGTTCATATTTTGGATTTTATCTCGGGATATAAAGTATGTGTACAAGGACAGTTTGTAATGCTAGTGTTAAAGTAACTTTTGTGGGGTTTATTAAAGTTAACTTTTGTTTTTAACCTTGGGCTTTTGGCTTTACTCCTGTTCCCTCATATTGACATTGAAGCTTTAATACGGCTTTTTTTCATGCTTGTG
>NC_091201.1:25004087-25061587 GCF_040958095.1 Procambarus clarkii
CTGAGGTTTACTGCTTAATAAGATGTGCCCGCCATAATAACTTAACCCATTCACACACACACAAAAAAAGAGAACCAGTTAGAAAATTCGAAATACCGTCAAGTAGAACAGGACAAAAATCAGAGAAGCACCCTTTAACTAGCGGACAAAAATCCGTGAAGCACCCATTAACTACCGGACAAAAATCAAAGAAGCACCCATTAACTACCGGACAAAAATCAAAGAAGCACCCATTAACTACCGGACAATAATCAAAGAAGCACCCCATTAACTACCGGACAAAAATCAAAGAAGCACCCCATTAACTACCGGACAAAAATCAAAGAAGCACCCCATTAACTACCGGACAATAATCAAAGAAATACCCATTAACTACCGGACAAAAATCAAAGAAGCACCTTATAACTACCGGACAAAAATCAAAGAAATACCCATTAACTACCGGACAAAAATCAAAGAAGCACCCACTAACTACCGGACAAAAATCAAATTAGCACACTGTAACCAACGTTTGCATCATACAGGAACAACGTACAGACTTTCAACTTTGCTAACGAACTCCTATGATTTATTTTTCACACAAAACGTTTTCTTTAATTATTTAACCTGGCTGTTGTGTTAAAGTTTAGTTAAATTTACCTACAAAAGCGAGAGAGCGAGAGAGAGAGAGAGAGAGAGAGAGAGAGAGAGAGAGAGAGAGAGAGAGAGAGAGAGAGAGAGAGAGAGAGAGAGAGAGAGAGAGAGAGAGAGAGAGAAAGCTCTCAACTGAACAACTTTGCTAATTCCATGGAGCAGAAGGGAGTGGCAGAGAGCAGAGATTTATAGCTAAGGAACACGTGTATCACCTTAACAATGGAGTTGAATGCTCTCCTCTGAATCCTTGATGACAACGCTCGTCTTGTAATCAGCATCCAACCCTACGCTATCACGTCCATAACGACTCTACTAGATAATGAGGCGAAATCGGGACAAAAATTGAACAGATAATAAAATTTTTTAAGAGATCGCAGCTAACTTGTTTTTTTTCCTCCCTGCAGGACGATCTATGACTTTGGGATGGTTGTCTATATCATCCTGGAATGAGTGCAAAGGGTTTGTTTACTCAGGGAATTCAAACAGTGGCATTGCTTCGACTTAGTTTAGTGTGATAATTATATAAGCAGCGTTAGTCCACTGTTTGTCTGAGTTCTGTTTACCGTTTATCTGACTTCGGACCTCTGTTTGTCTCACTTCAGACCTCTGTACCTCTTTACACATTTGTCTCATTTTACACCAATTTCTGTCTGGTGTTGTGATGCCTCTTTAGTTTTAAAATCAGACCAGGCTTGGTTTAGGCCTGGCATGACACATGTCAGCTATAATACATGTCAACTATTACACATGTCAACCATGACTAATAGCTTGCATGATTTTTCCTTGGTATGAATTTCCACTGGCAACATTTATTCCCAATACACTGCACATTATTCTCACTGATGAGTTTTGTACACTACTCTATCCTGTCGAAGTTACTGTCAGAAATGTAAATTGTGAGCCTAATATTTATGTCTAAAAATGCCATAAATGCGAATCATCTGCCTTAAACAGGTTTTTACCCAATCACGATGTTTTTACCCAATCACGATTCGAGCATCAAGCGTTTGTGCAATGTTTTCTATGCGTCTATGTTTCTTAATCTGAGGTCTTAGTCTGTTAGCACATTGGGGGTGTGAGATTATTTTTCTAATAATTTATTCATTTCTTTGTAACTATTTTTTTTAAGATATCGAGATGCCTACACCTGATACTATTTTTAATGTACTAATCTTTTGTTTACACCTGGATTACTAAACGTAAACAATCCATTACTTACGTCTGGATTGAATTAGTAAAATATTTGTTCTGCTAGAACTACATGGATAGAAATCCACTCTACCGTCCACTTGGGTTGGACGGTAGAGCGACGGTCTCGCTTCATGCAGGTCGGCGTTCAATCCCCGACCGTCCAAGTGGTTGGGTACCATTCCTTCCCTCCCCGTCCCATCCCAAATCCTTATCCTGACCCCTTCCCAGTGCTATATAGTCGTAATGGCTTGGTGCTTCCTCCTGATAGTTGCCTCCCTTCTGACACTCCACGGGTCATGCCTATTGACACTGCATATTCCATTCCTACTGACACTGTCTGTCATACATGGCAAGCCTGGTAAGAACAAATGCCTCAGGGACTTGACCCCCCCGGTATTTACCGTCGGATTTGGCGGACAGTCTACAATCAGTCTATTTATCTGTGACAAAAGAAATGTATATAATTACTGTTAATCACAAGGGGTCCAGGCATGGCCCATTTCTGTCTCACGAAATTCCGTCTTCGGGGAACCTTAATCTGCATCTAGCAATCCATTATCGAGAAGTTAATAGTTAGGCGAAGCTTGACTCCGTATGAGTCGACCTGCTTTACAAAATGAGTATTTATCTGTATGTGAGAGAGTGAGTACTGTATATGTATTTTCTGAGTGTATATTTTCATGATTAATGAGCTGGGGGTTGTATTGTGTGTTCAGTATGTGTTCGTGTGTGAATGTGTTGTTTGTGAGCTAGGAAAGTATCAGGAGACTGCACCAAGCCATTACGACTATAGAGCAATTCATACCCTCACACACGAACTTCATACTCGAACACATTCACACACGAACACATTCACACATACTGAACACATTCACACATACTGAACACACTCTAGTAAGTTCGTAAAGCATATTGTGCCATCCCTGAAGCCATGTTGATGTTCGGCGACCAAATTTTTTACCTCATGAGGATGTCATTAATTTACTCGTAATTATCTCTAGTACTTTGCAGTTGTGTGAGTGTGTGTGTCACCCGGTGTGTGAATAGTAGTAATAATAACTTACCAAGATGACAACCATAGTAAGATGTCCCTTGTTCGGTAGTTAGTGTTGCATCAATGGACTATGCTTAAGAGAGCAACAGAGACTTATCTCCTCTTGGAATATACGTGATAGTACGAATATTTAGTTTCCTAATTGACCTAGAACAAGGTCACGATACGCCAGTATCACCGTTTTATCTCACGATAAAAGAGATAATTTTTCTGTGAATGAACATTTCTGTGAATGTCTCAGTCTTTTCTGATTGCATGATTGTGTCGTTGTGGGCCTCTTGTGTTCAGGCAGTAGTTAAACTCGTTCCTTTTTTCTCACTATCTCGTGTCACAGGAGTTACCAGGCTGTTATCTCGGTTAAGATTGAATTATTGCTTATAAATTCGTGCGGCGTCGACATTGATATGTGGCACCAAGATGTCTTATCGATTATTCTTTCACAAGAAGCAGATTACTTCTAATATATGCCGGGGAATTCAAGCATTATTGGTGACTGTACTGGTGCCGCCTGGGTAAATCCTTCTTCTTTTTCCTTTAATGAAGTGTTGATCCAAAAATGTCTACATATTTGGAAGTAAGTTAAAGAAATTAATGAGGATTTAAAAAAATTCACAGATGGTTGTTTGAGATTGAATGTTCGGATAAAATAATGTCAATTTAGAGTAGTATTTGTTTAAGGATTTTTAGATCTTATATACTTGTACAATCGTTTGTATATACATAAAACAAAGTATGTTCCTTGCCATTAGGGCCGAGGTGGAATATTTGTATTTAAATTCTCATTTCGTACAGAGAATCGCAATTAGCTAAGAGGTCAATCTTCAATTCAAGCGTGTTTTAGGATTAGTTATCTGGCTTATCTTTAGCTCAGCATTAGTTGTAAGATTGGCTAGCTGCTCTACAGTTCCGCACTGCTCTTGGACTGACCTTTAATTCAGGGGTCAGATTCACGAAGCAGTTACGCAAGCACTTACGAATCTGTACATCTTTTCTCAATCTTTGGCGGTTTTGCTTACAATTATTAAACAGTTAAGGAGCTCCGAAGCACCAGGAGGCTGTTTATACCAATAACAACAGTTCATTGGGAAGTTTTCATGCTTGTAAACTTTTAATAAATGTAACCAGAGCCGTCAAAGATTGAAAAAAAAAGATGTACACGTTCGTAAGTGCTTGCGTAACAGCTTCGTGAATCTGGTCCCCAGTTCTCTACTGGCAATAGATGATAAACTAACTCCCTGACAACATGCTTCCGGGTTCGACTGATTATATCCCTCGCATACATATGATAAGTTATATTTAATACCTTTGTGCATGTGAAAATTGCTTGTCAGTTACGCTCGTCTTAGAGTGACCGGGTGTAATGACTGGGGTAAGCTCATGAATTACCAAGCCCAACCACCTCGACTGATTAGGCAGGAATGTACAACTTTTTGCTGTTGTGGAAGGGTGAGTGGGTGGGTTAGCTGACTTGCTTAAGCTCAGAATTTAACATTACTGATTTCTAGCTTTTCTTTCTAATCTAGATTTCTAAATTTATTTCTAAATTAATTTTATTAAATTAATTTCTTAATAATGAAATTAATTTCTAAAGCTAATTTGTAGCTTTTCTTTCTAATCTAGATTTCTAGATTGCTGGTTAGCTGACTTGCTTAAGCTCAGAACTTAACATTACTGATTTCTAGCTTTTCTTTCTAATCTAGATTTCTAATTTTTTCTAAATTAATTTTATTAAATTAATTTCTTAATAATGAAATTAATTTCTAAAGCTAATTTCTAGCTTTTCTTTCTAATCTAGATTTCTAGATTGCTGGTTAGCTGACTTGCTTAAGCTCAGAACTTAACATTACTCATTTCGAACTAAGTTTGCATCTTAAGTCCTGTACCTTGTGCAAGGTTTGAAAATAGAAAAAAAAAATTTACTTTGACATTTACGTATCTGTTCTACCTGAAACTTTTATTTTCACTTTATACCCCTAGATACGTTTATTGTCTCCATATAGGTATCTTTTAAGTTTATGTTACTTAAGTGTATTATAATGTTTTTCGTTAATTTCAAATTGGTAATATTTTCTTTAATGTGTTTTTTTGAAAGAAGCTTTACATGTATTGTAATGTAATTACATGTAATGTAACGTAGTAACGCTGCTTTTGTGGCTACAGTAGAAGACTGTAGTTCATTGGACATACTGTAGTTCATTTGACAGACTGTAGTTCATTTGACAGACTGTAGTTCATTTGACAGACTGTAGTTCATTTGACAGACTGTAGTTCATTTGACAGACTGTAGTTCATTTGACAGACTGTAGTTCATTTGACAGACTGTCAAATTACCCTCCAGGTATGGTAATTTTGCCCTGCATGAATTTCTGAATTTTGAAATACTGTTACTAACACTAATGGATGATTGCCTTGTTTCAATGTGACCCCGACACCTACACTATTTAAATTAAAACTACATGATCAGTGCTACTCATCACTGTTGATAATGAGATGATGAGACGTTGATGAGAAGGCTTGAAAGGATGATGAATCAAGTGGCTTCTGAGCACAAAAAATGGGGACAGGAAGCCATTATATGTCTAGAGATGAAATAGGAGAAGGTCTATACCTCCTACATACAACTACATGGTGATTAAGATCACTACATAATACAGTCTAAGAAACAGAGGGATCGAAGATAACAAGACTGAGAAATACAGCAAACAGCACTGTTAAAAGGCAAAATACAACAGGTATGAAAAAAATACAGTATTTTATTTAATGCTACCAAAAAAAAATAAACCAAATGTTTCTAACATTATGGGAAATATCTTCTATGATCACTCTTAGGAAAAGGATCACTATGACACTCTTAGAAAAAACCTAATTTCGAACACAAGATTTCCTGTCTAGCATCAGACTATGAACTTCAAGGTCATGTTCCCAATCAACATCATCTACGAGAATGCTGTCCTGATTTATGAAACAAAACACTGCTTCTACCAAACTCGAGATCCCGTAGCCACTAATGACCTGGGAACACGATTGTGCAATCAACTACCTGATTGATCACACGCTATTGTTTACAGAACATCAGTTTTACTATTCTCTATTGTGTTTACTCCATCTATGTTTTTTCATACATTCACCACTCATTCGATTCCCGATGAGCCAAGTGGTTGGGCAACGTCCTCATATCTAAGCTCCTTGTTCTCATAACCCATCTCCAAGTGCTATATAGTCGTACTGATGACCAGACCACACATTAGAAAGTGAAGAGACGACGACGTTTCGGTCCGTCCTGGACCATTCACAAGTCGATCACTCTGAGGATCGACTTGAGAAGGGTCCAGGACGGACCGAAACGTCGTCGTCGTCCCTTCACCTTCTAGTGTGTGGTCTGGTCATCATACTTTAGTCACGTTATTGTGACTCATCGCCTGCATATAGTCGTACTGGTTTAGTGATTTTCCAATAATAGTTACAATAGCTAACCACCAATTAGGTACAAGTTGTAGTAACCTGTGGTTGACATTTACGGTGTTTCACGGCTAAAAACTGAGAGATATACCACTATACACCAGACACTCGTATTGTATATACAATCACACACACACATTTATACACACATAATAAAAAAAAGGCTTGAGACCCTAACACTCACAGACAGCTAATTACAAGCTTTTGTTTTTAGAGGCCCTTAAAAACAACTAATAGTTGTTTCATATCTTGTGTTCTAATATAAAAAAAAGTTCTAAAAAATCTTTCACTGTACCTTAGAAAGTCTTCAAAATTGTGTTTAATTTACCTACATACTTTATTATAATTTGTTCTCACTTTATCCATCCAGACCTGATAATTGTCGTTCATTTAATCTATATTTTCTGAATATAGATTTGAACAACGCCGAAATATTTTCTCTTCAGTATCATACTCAATATTTTTTTTTTGTAACAAGTTCAACGTTCAATTATGTGGAAGACCCCTCTTAACATAAGCATGTAACTCCTCTCTTAGTTTCTGCTTCTTGCCAATAATTTTGGCTCCAAAATCTTTAGAATTAACTTTGCCAAGTTTTTCAGGAAACAAACCAGCGGTAGGTTTTTCAGATGTTTCTAAAGGTTAATGACCTTACCTGGGTTTATAATCGAAGAGTTGATTTATTCACTCATCGCGAAGCCCATTACTATCATGTAAGTGGTGGTGGACCCCATATATACCCGTCATGTGAGTGATAGTGGACCTCAGACCCATCATGCGAGTGGTAGTGGACCCCATATATACCCATCATGTGAGTGGTAGTGAACCCTATACTCATCATGTGAGTGGCAATGACCCCATACTCATCATGTGAGTGGTAGTGGCAAAGGTTACAGAGGCGCTGAACTCCAAAGCTCATTAGCACAGCAGGTTACAGTCTTGATAAACTAATTACAGTGTGTATTAACATACACAACAGCCAATTTGCAGATTATCCTATCACCACCGTGACCCCCAAGAGCTCTAAGACAATAGTTAAGATAGCCGTCTTGATGACCTAGAATTAAGATTTTTTTTTTTGTAACTGGACCTGGTTCATTATTTATACAAAGTAGTGCTCTTGGTTCTAATTTATGCCTTCTGGATCAAGGAAGCTGTATTAGGGAGCACTCCTTCTTGCAGAAATATTAATATTTATTAGCTCAAGCAGTGCATGTGTTGGGATATTCTGCACAGACATTACTACTTTGCTGGTGTCACTTGTCAGGCAAGTATTTGAGAGAGGGAGATCCTGTACCTCTAGTAAGAAGTGCTTAAAGGCAAAATTGTAATTAATTTTGTCAATAAAGATGTTAATAATTATTAAACCAGTCACCAAGACATCTCTACACACACATCCATGTTGGAGCCGTTCAGAACCTTTTAATGACTATTTATCGCAATTTTCTTTTATTTCACAAGTGATAGCACTGTTTAATAACAGTTTGATATACTGTTAATTGGTCTTAATGCTAAGCAGCACGAGACATCCTCTGTAAATTCCGCTGTGCCCATTAGAAACACTCGCCAATCTGCAAGCCTTCGTGGCTGTGTTTAACATCTGCCAAGATAATACTGCCTTGTAAGCATTCTAAACTGGAGAGGGTAATAAGTTCTCATCTTCCTCAGTCTTTGCGAATATACATGAAAAATATTTCTCAGCACCAGCATTATTACCCGACTGTCTCACCCTGCGTGTATAAATTATATATGCGATGCATCTCGCAATTGTGATTTCTGTGTGTAATGGAAATTACATATGATAATCGTTCCCAAAGTAACTTAAATTCACGTAATACACGCATACGCGCGTGCACATCCATACACACACACAATTACATATTTGCTATCTATTTCCACAAATTAAAAGTCTGCCTGTCTGTCCGTTTGTTCGAGGTTGGAGGACAGACGTTTGGGACTCGCCTCACCCGACTTGGCAACCCGATTCCTGGGGGGTACGTGCCCAACATAGTCGGATCGAGGTTGACCTAAGTGAATCGATTGCCACTTGAGACGGTGTCAGTTATACCCCCACGACGACACTTCGAATATCCTAATAAGTGGACTTACATTATCAATAATAGTTATATTCAAGAAACTCACAGTTCCGTGGGTTATCAGTGAGAAAATTAGAGTAATGAAGGGATTTGAACCATAGACGTTGGGTAAGCCCAGCTTCGCACTTTACCCATGAACCATGACAAGGTGCGCCACTGGAAGTATTCAAGTCGCTGGTTCGAATCGCTCGCATTGCTCCAATTGATTTTCTGAATAATAAATTTCTTATTGCCAATCAAAAGATGTTCTTCGTCCCTGTATCTGTCACTTCTTGCAATGAAGAATAATATTATGAATATTCTTTAAATATAAAAAATACCTCTCTCTCTCTCTCTCTCTCTCTCTCTCTCTCTCTTTCTCTTTCTCTCTCTCTCTCTCTCTCTCTCTCTTTCCTCAATTTATATTAAATCAGAGATACAAAAACCTAATGTTAAAACCTTTTTCCCTTAAAAATTTTTTTCAGCTGATTTCCAACTTATTTTTCAACTTTTTTTTCCCCCAGCTTTCATTATATATATTTTTCGACATGTATCGAAAAGCATTTTAAGACAAAAGAGTAGATGAAAAAGGTATGATATTATATAACACATAATGCCTGGAAATTCTGGGGCCGCTGATGATGAGAAAGATGAGGAGAGAGATGAGGAAAGAGATGAGAGAGAGATGAGAGAGAGACAAGACAAAGCAACGTATTAGAAGCAAGAAAGAGCAGAGACTACAGTGGCGCCAGACAACTCGGAAAGTCATTCCGTGTTGGGCTGGATGGTCTCCTTTCATGCAGGTCAGTGTTCAATCCCCGACCGTCCACAAGTGGTTGGGCACCATTCCTTCTCCCAACCCCCCTCCCGTCCCATCCCAAATCCTTATCCTGACCCCTTCCCAGTGCTATATAGTCGTAATGGTTTGGCGTTTTCCCCTTGATAATTCCCGTCCTCTCCCACCGTGTATTAAGGAACGAACATCTGGAGAAAAAAATTTGGCGCGATGCCTTCGTGAAATTAACGTCAGCAGACAAGACTGATGATAAAAAGTTATGAATAATTACAAATTATCGTAATTGAAGGTGGTATTAACTGGCGATGGCTGATGAATGTAATGCTTTATTTCATATATATTTCATTTAGTTTACGATGTTTATTAGTAAAATAGATATTTTCAGTGGAAGTTTGCATTATTTTTAACAGTATTGCATACTCGTAACTATAGAAATCTCGATCATCAATATAACTTTGTCAACGTTTTACTGGAGACACTTGGCGCCTGGGATAAAAGTGTCAAAGAGTTTTCTTGAGAATTTAGGTGATAGGCTCGTCGAAACACCATGAGACCCAAGAGCAGGCAATTATTTTTCTACCACTTCACCGTAACAACACAGATGGAAAACGTGCACACACCTGAATTGCTGTTGACCAAACCACACATTAGAAAGTGAAGGGACGATGACGTTTCGGTCCGTCCTGGACCAGTCCGTACTTCAGCCACGTTGACCAGACCACCCACTAGAAGGTGAAGGGACGACGACGTTTCGGTCCGTCCTGGACCATTCTCAAGTCGATTGAGAGAATGGTCCAGGACGGACCGAAACGTCGTCGTCCCTTCACCTTCTAGTGTGTGGTCTGGTCAACTTACTTTAGCCACGTTATTGTGACTCATCACCTGCACCTGAATTGCTAATTTCTGTCCGCCATCCAAGGAGCTTTGCAATCTGTCAAAAATTATCTTTGCACCATTTTCGTAATCAATATTGCAACCAGTCGTGTTAAATAAAGTTTAAAATATAAGAGATAAATCGGGTGGTAGAGGAGGACAGTGTATAGATTAGAGAGAGTATATGTTGCAATATTTCACATATTTTGTGTGGGTTTGGTGGTCAATCAACACGTTTATATGTGGGAACCTTGCAAGACTTTCTCAGGTGCGCACTCTCGCCTATTTACGCCTGCAGGATCGAGTTCTTTGCTCCTGGACCCTGACTGTCTCACTATCGTCTAAGGTACTGATTAGTGTCCTATTTTTCTCTATCATATCTACATATTTCTTCCCCCCTATCCTCACAGAGAATGCAGTTCACAACCCAGTCACTTGTGGTGCAGTGGTAACACTCTCCACACGCCTCGCGAGCGATTTGGTTTTGTTCGATTCCTGGGCACCTGGTTAATTGATCGTCAGGTATTGTTCCATACCATGAGCTGTGGGAAGGGAAAGCTCTCAGCTTTTTAACAGGAATCAGACTTCATATGTGTAAAGAAAAATAAACAGCTAATTCCTGGCTACCATTTTACTACTAGGTGACCATCAGGCGAAACATCATTTACCTCAGCGCGAAAGAATCGTTAGCCACCTGTTTCTGCCTCGGCCTGGAATCGAACTCAGGGAAGGTTAACTGCAACTTCAGAATGCTGTGTGTGTGTGTGTGTGTACTCATCTAATTCTCACCTAGTTGTGCTTGAGGGGGTTGAGCTCTGGCTCTTTGGTCCCGCCTCTCAACCGTCAATCAACAGGTGTACAGGTTCTTGAGCCTATTGGGCTCTATCATATCTACACTTGAAACTGTGTATGGAGTCAGCCTCCACCACATCACTTCCTAATGCATTCCATTTGTCAACCACTCTGACACTAAAAAAGTTCTTTCTAAAATCTCTGTGGCTCATATGGGCACTCAGTTTCCACCTGTGTCCCCTAGTGCGTGTGCCCCTTGTGTTAAATAGCCTGTCTTTATCAAACCCTGTCAATTCCCTTGAGAATCTTGAATGTGGTGATCATGTGTGTGTGTGTGTGTGTGTGTGTGTGTGTGTGTGTTTACTAGTTGTGTTTACTAATTGTGTTTTTGCGGGGGTTGAGCTTTGCTGTTTCGGCCCGCCTCTCAACTGTCAATCAACTGTTTACTAACTACTATTTTTTTTTTCCCCACACCACACACACACACCCCAGGAAGCAGCCCGTGACAGCTGACTAACTCCCAGGTACCTATTTACTGCTAGGTAACAGGGGCACTTAGGGTGAAAGAAACTTTGCCCATTTTGTTTCTGCCTCGTGCGGGAATCGAACCCGCGCCACAGAATTGTGTGTGTGTGTGTATGTGTCACATTTATTCACTTTACATTTTAGTTTTATACTACACTACCCTCTACACCAAACTGGTTTTTCTTTATAATCATCATTTTTAACCATAAATATCATATTGGAATGTGTGAAGACGATGCGTGCCAAGATAGTCCTTCGGGTTTATAGACTGATGATGATAGGGTGGCCCTTCTACGCTGCCATAACCTGCCTCTACTCTTAATAACGACAGCCTCGCGTCTTGCAAGATCAGGGCTCGATCCCCCGATGGTTCCCAAGTGGCTGGGAACCGTCCCCTTCCCTCAGTCCACATATTCTATCATATACCTTATCCTTATATCGCTATATACAACTCATATAGGCTTGAAATTTCTCCTGAGAATTAGCCTATCTTAACCATTTGAGGAACGTGTCCTATAGTTCACTGTCTCACTACAAAAGGACTTATTAACCGGCTTCGATTATACCCCCATGATTTACGACACACTAATTTCGGATTAGATGATTTAGAAGCTGCAACAACTAGCATTAAGCAAAAGAAAAAAAAAGTATATATATATATATATATATATTTTTGGAGTATGCATGGCAACATAAAGTCAAAAATCCACCCCAAAAACATGTAATATAATGAGAAGGTTGATTTAAGCTGCCAGGTAATTTCGGTGGTATTTGCTGGTACTATTTTGGGTGCCTAATTTTGCATACATAACAAGCACACAGGACAGGATGAACACTGTATATGGCTGGCGGTTATTATAATCATCCAACATGTTATTTAGCACAGGGGAAGGGAGTGGGGGGGGGGGGTTGATATCCAGAAGCCGGATGAGGGGTGAGGGGCAGTATAGCAGGCAGGAGCCGGATGAAGAGTGAAGGCAGTATAGCAGGCAGGAGCCGGATGAAGAGTGAAGGCAGTATAGCAGGCAGGGAGCCGGACAATGGTCAGGGCAGTAGCAGGCAGGGAGCCGGACAATAGGTAAAGCCAAGAGCACTTCATAAACAAACCGAGGTATGAGGGGATAAGGAAGTGATAGATACAAATAGAAAAATGAGGTATGAGTTACCAAACATCAGGAGAGAGAGAGAGAGAGAGAGAGAGAGAGAGAGAGAGAGAGAGAGAGAGAGAGAGAGAGAGAGAGAGAGAGAGAGAGAGAGAGAGAGAGAGAGAGAGAGAGAGAGAGAGAGAGAGCTTGACTTTAAGTTCGATTTCCATAGCATCACTAACAGCAAGTTTCTGATCCATTCCTCGAACTTTTCTCCTCCGGTATGCAAGACACTTGTGTCGGGATTCTTCGAGCATCGTCCGTGTCCAATTACGAAACCGGTACATCTTTCCTCGTTTATGGTTGTTTAGTCTGTATTTATTTAATAGTTTACGCGCTTGTAAACGCTGTGAGGTCGTACTTGACCCAAGGGCGCATCAACTCTTGACAAATATAAAGTCGCTATAATTTAAGAAAGATAAACAGGTTTCGAAGTGGTCGCGCCTTGAAGAGGGAGAATCCTTACTTCTTCAAGACACTTTAATGCCAGCACATAAGGTGCGTGTGTTCACATGTGTGCATCGAATTAATTACTCACCTAGTTGTGCTTACGGGGGGTTGAGCTTTGGCTCTTTTGTCCCGCCTCTCAACTGCACGGTGGAGGCTTGCCCTTGTCCAGTTAGGGGGGGGGGTGGGGGTGAGCCTGTCCATTAAAATTCAATAAAAGCACTGTAAATTTAAGCCTTGTGGTCGACAACGGCAAAATTGCACTGTGTTAGGTGCGAAAGACGGGTTTGAGTTCGAGCTGCTACCCCCACGCACTTGGCTCAACTTGAAACTGAAGCTTTACCCGAGTTTCGTTCTTAATAACTCGTACCTAAATGTTTCTCTAGATGCGCGCAGCGCGAGGGGTAGTGATCCCGACGTCTATGATCCCAGAGAAAGCAAGAAACAGCAAACTTAGCTTAGCTGCCAAACACACTGTGTCAAAAAAGTGGGACAGCCCTCCTGTCACACCCCGAAAACAGGGGAGGAGGTTGTGAGAAGGGTAAGGGGGAGGGGTCACACTTAGGGGTATAGAGGTCATGGGCAGGGAGTCACGTTAAGGGAAAAGGGGCGGGAGGGGGCAACGTTGATGGGGTAAGGGGGCATTGTGAAGGGGCAGGGGTCACAGTGAGGGGAGAGAAGGGGTCACGATGAGGGGTAGAGATTACGCGGAGGGGTATGTCACGCTGGTGGGGGGGGGGCGGAGGGGGTAGGGGTGTGAAGGGAAGGGAGGTAGGGGTGAGGGGGAAAACTCTAGGGTGAGGGGTGGACGTTAAGAAGAGGTAGGTAGGTAGGTAGGGAAGTGAGGTAAGGATGAGACTTGGAGAGCTGAGGAAGGAAGGAGAATATAGGTGAAGGGCAAGGGGGAGACAGAGAGAGAGAGAGACAGAGACAGAGACAGAGACAGACAGAGAGAGACAGAGAGAGACAGAGAGAGACAGAGAGAGACAGAGAGACAGAGAGAGACAGAGAGAGACAGAGAGACAGAGAGAGACAGAGAGAGACAGAGACAGAGACAGAGAGAGAGAGAGAGAGAGAGAGACAGAGAGAGACAGAGAGAGACAGAGAGAGACAGAGAGAGACAGAGAGAGACAGAGAGAGACAGAGAGAGACAGAGAGAGACAGAGAGAGACAGAGAGAGACAGAGAAGAGAGGTGAAATCGTGCAATAGCTGAGTGTTGTGTGGAATAGAAGAGGGAGAGAGAGAGAGAGAGTTTGAATTGTAATATGAGAAAGAGGTTATGAGAGACGCCTGGGGAGACAGGGGAGGGGGAGAGTGGGGAGGAAGGTAGGGGGGAGGATGACATATTGGTATGCCATTCCAAGAGGCAGGGAGGGAGGGAGGGAGGGAGGGGGGAAGAGTAAGGTTAGGAGGAAAGGGATAATGAGAAATGAATGTCGAGTGCATGAGAAAGAGAGAGAGAGAGAGAGAGAGAGAGAGAGAGAGAGAGAGAGAGAGAGAGAGAGAGAGAGAGAGAGAGAGAGAGAGAGAGCAGAAAGAAACAAGGCATGAATGAGGCCTTCAGAAGGTGCAGAATGCAGGCTCGGTGTTGAGTGCTGGTGAGGGGAGACGTGAGGGAGGGGGGGGGGGAGGAGGGGAGACGTGAGAGGGGGGAGGGAGGGAGTGCAACCGTTCAGGAGAGGGACGTGAGGGGGAGGGAGGGGGGGGGGGAAGGGGAGGCGTTTGGTAAGTGGGAGTGAGAGGGGAAGGGGGGGGGGAGGGAGGTGTTACCATGAACCCACTCTCCCTTATGAAGGCTTGTCACATCCCCCATCCCCCCCCCCCCCCCACTCTCTTCCTCCTCCCTATCCCCTATCCTCCCTTGACTATGTAGCACAGATAAAAATATATATATACGCTTTTTAAGATAAAAAAGATAAAAAAAATGCCACTTTCCACTAGTAAATTAACCTTCTATCCATAAATAATAGAACTTGTAAGGACTTGGGATGAAATATAAAACACGTGGACTGTTTTACCACAAAGAAATTATCCACATTTTGTAGAAGTCATTTTGTATGGAGCCCAATAGATCAGACATTTATTGTGACATCTCCTAGACATGTTATTCTGTGTATAAACAACTAATTATGCTTAGGATTGTGCACGTTGGGCATAAGATTGGTTGCTTAGGCATTTAGATTAAGACATTTTTTGGGGGGTTAAGCCTTTTTTTTATTATAATGATTCAGGATAGAATCAAACGAGCAACAAAGTTGCAGAGACTTGTAATCACGAGAGAAGAAAAACCATAGAATCTGGGTCTTTACTACTCTTGACGTAAGTAAAGTGTGTCTGAGTTAAAGGACTTTAATACTTTAATAAATTGGTTGAATCAATCTCTGTCATGCATTCCATCCCATACGGGTCTCCATACGCAAGATTGAACTGTCAATTTAGCCAAATATGTTGACCAAACCACACACTAGAAAGTCAAAAAACAACCCGTCCTCGACTCAAGTCCATTACATCCAGCGGTCGACCCCACAGACGCATTCATAAATTTTAACATGCTGTTCATTTAAAACAGGAATTTTCTCAAATATAAATTAATATTTTGATATATTAGCATATTGTGCATATATAGGCATAGGATAGGTTAGGTTAGGTGGTTGGGTTCTGTTGGCGATTATTTGTATTTGTAGTACGTGGGTGAAGCATTTATAGCGTTGTGATTCGAACAAAATTCGTCAGTGATGCACTTGTTCCGGATATGTTCGAACGTCAGCAGTTGTGAGTCGTGTGTAAACCGCTTTTCATTCATAAACAGGGGGTTTGGCGGGTGGATGGAATCACTTTTGGATCTTTGTTTGGAGGACGGGCTGCAAGAAACGACGACGTTTCGGTCCGTTCTGGACCATTCTCAAGTCGATTTTCAGTCCAGGACGGACCGAAACGTCGTCGTCCCTTCACATTCTAGTGTGTGGTTTGGTCCACATATTTCAGCCACGTTATTGCGACTCCTCGTTTGCATTTAGGCAAAGTATGTGATTTTCAAGAGTTCATTCATTAACCATCTTGGATTACCTTTGAGCAGTTTCAAACTGTGATAAACCCCACGTTCATCCCATTTTGAAAGTGACTATACCCCGTGTGAATTCCTCTTACAATGACAACTTTCATTTTAATCCCCTTACAATGACAACCCTTGTGTTAGAAGCTGTGAGGGAAGGGTGTTAAAAGCACAATTATTAACTTGAAATTAACATGAAAATACATAAATACTCATCAATGTTTTCTTGTCGATCACGCCATCTCCCGGAGACAATTGCAACGTTGCACGATTTTCAATTTAAAGGGAGTGAAATCCGTCTAATTACCCGCTTAATTGAGCGAAAATCTTCCTAAACAGCCAATAAAAGGGAATTATAATCAATGACAAGCTAATCGCTAATCTTGGCTGATGAATCAGCCTTCATTCCCAAAATTGGATTTTTTGCAAAATGTCTTTTGTAATTTCTCCAAGCTTGAAGCAATTACTCCGGATCGTAGAAAATGGGGAAGGATTCTTGAAGTTAGGATAATTAAAGAACATAAGAATTAGAGAATCTGCAGAAGGCCCTTTGGCCTATATGAAACAGCTTCAAATCATCTAAAACTTACTTTCACTTGAAAGGTAAGTTTGGTTATGAGATGAAGCTGTTTCAAATATGTCCTTAGCTTCCTGGGGGTGGAGGCCTGGTCGAGGACTGGGCCGCGGGGACACTAAAAGCCCCGAAATCATCTCAAGATAACCTCAAGAAGATAGCTTGAAACAGTCAAGTGATACCCCCTGTGTTATGTTTTCCGGGAAATCTCTTCCAGAAATCAACAATTCTGTTTTCAACCCAGTATATACCTAGGCTTTTTCCTAAATACGAACATTACATACTTGGGCTGGACGGTAGAACGACGGTCTCGCTTCATGCAGGAAAGTGTTCGGTCCCCGACCGTCCAAATGGTTGGGCACCATTTCTTTTCTCTTCGTCCCATCCCAAATCCTTATATCCTGACCCCTTCCAAGTGCTATATAGTCGTAATGACTTAGCTCTTTTGATAATTCCCTTAATTTACTTAGGTCTTTCCCCCCAATAAGAGCAGTATACACCTAGGTCTTGTCAACAAGAGACGACAATGCACTTGTCAACAGACTGGAATGCTCTTGTCAAGAGACTGGAATGCACTTGTCAAGAGACTGGAATGCTCTTGTCAAGAGACTGGAATGCACTTGTCAAGAGACTGGAATGCTCTTGTCAAGAGACTGGAATGTTCTTGTCAAGAGACTGGAATGCACTCGTCAAGAGACTGGAATGCACTTGTCAACAGACTGGAATGCACTTGTCAAGAGACTGGAATGCACTCGTCAAGAGACTGGAATGCACCCGTCAAGAGACTGGAATGCACTTGTCAACAGACTGGAATGCACTTGTCAAGAGACTGGAATGCACTCGTCAAGAGACTGGAATGCACCCGTCAAGAGACTGGAATGCACTTGTCAACAGACTGGAATGCACTTGTCAACAGACTGGAATGCACTTGTCAACAGACTGGAATGCACTTGTCAACAGGAAATAAGAATACACACACTGGCAAGGAGTCACTGCAGCGTAGAGGAGCACAGAGGAAAGGTCAAGACGTTTGCTAAAAGAACACAAATGAACAAGAATAACATGCCAAGAATAAGTGGCAGACGAAATGCAGCCAAGACGAGCATGAAGCGACCTGTTCAAGACCTCCCTTCTATATAATGGAGTCGTGAGGAGCATGAGGCACTTGATCTGGGCTCTTTAGACATGCAGCAAAGGCGTCTGAAGCACCTGTTCATGGCTTCTTCTGACATGCACATCACAATCCTTCGTAAAAACTTATTTGAAGCAGGACATGACCTGTTCACATGTATGCCTGAGCTTGTCAGTGTGTGTGTGTTTGTGTGTGTGTGTGTATTCACCTAGTTGTATTCACCTAGTTGTGTTTTGCGGGGGTTGAGCTTTGCTCTTTCTGCCCGCCTCTCAACTGTCAATCAACTGTTTACTAACTAATTTTTTTCCCACACCACACCACACCACACCACACACCAGGAAGCAGCCGTGTGTGTGTGTGTGTGTGTGTGTGTGTGTGTGTGTGTGTGTGTGTGTGTGTGTGTGTGTGTGTGTGTGTGTGTGTGTGTGTGTGTGTGTGTGTACTCACCTAGTTGTGCTTGCGGGGGGTCTGAGCTCTGGCTCTTTGGTCCCGCCTCTCAACTGTCAATCAACTGGTGTGTGTACAGATTCCTGAGCCTACTGGGCTCTATCATATCTACATTTGAAACTGTGTATGGAGTCAGCCTCCACCACATCACTGCCTAATGCACCTAATTCCACTTGTTAACTACTCTTGACACTGAAAAAGTTCTTTCTAACGTCCCTGTGGCTCATTTGGTTTACTCAGTCTCCACCTGTGTCCCCTTGTTCGCGTACCACCCGTGTTAAACAGTTTATCCTTATCTACCCTGAGAATTTTGTAGATAGTGATCATTTCTCTCCCCCTTTTTTCGGGGGAGAGACATCGCTTCTACAACTATATATCAAAACAAAATAAGCACAGATACTATTTACAAAATTTTAATTAAAGAAAACTTTGATCAAGAGTTAACGAGACTCGCCTTATAACGAAGCCCCCGAACAATCACGATTGTAAACTTATATTTGAGAAGGAAAGGAATTGTTATCAGTCCCACAAACAACTCATCGCCAGTTTCCTAACTAACAATTGAGCCTAACGGCGCCTGTTAATTTGATAGTCAAAGAATAGTCATTTGAACCTCCTCTAAGGGTATAGAATTGTGTTCAAGTTTTTTTTTTTTTTTAGGCGACTATTTTGCTTTGTCTCTGGGACCGCGGACACGGTAATAGCCGTCTGGTTTCCTGGCCCTCGTTCGACTCCCGAATTAACTCTCAATGACCTACAATTTGATACTTGAAAATCGTCGAATTTTTTTTTCCGGCCTTATGAAAATTATGACCAATATCGCGATATTAGGACTTATTATCATCATAAGGGTTCCCAATATCGCGATAATGGTTCTCAATTATCGCGATAACCGTTCCCAATATCGCTGTTATCGTTCCCAATATCGCGGTTATGGTTCCCAATATCGCGAAAATCATTCCCTATATCGTGATTATCGTTCCCAATATCACGATAACCGTTCCCAATATCGCGATAATCATTCTCAATATCGCGGTTATCATTCCCAATATCGCGATTATCATTCCAAATATCGCGATAATCATTCCAAATATCGCGATAATCATTCCAAATACTGCGATAATCGTTCCCAATATCGTGATAACAGTTCTCAATATTGTGATAACACTGGCTTGCAACATATTGCAATGACTCAAGTAAAGTAGATCCACTTCATATTCTTATGTGCCGGGAATCGTCAAAAGTAATTATCAAGGTAATTATCAAGGCAAGGTTAAGTAATTATCAATTATCAAAAGAGAGCACAAATCCATTACCAGTGTATAGCCATTGGGGATATGAGGATAAGGATTTAGGATAGATATAGAGGGGGAAGGAATGATGCCCTACCCATTGGAATGTCGGGGGATTGAACGCCGATCTGCACGAAGCGATTCCGTCGCTCTACCATCCAGCCCCAAGCAATTGAGGTTTTCATATCTCTAACTTATCTCTTCCAGTGAGTTAATCTCCTCATTGCCTGCACATTTTCAACTATCCAGTGAGCATTGATTATTATTCTCTCTCTCTCTCTCTCTCTCTCTCTCTCTCTCTCTCTCTCTCTCTCTCTCTCTCTCTCTCTCTCTCTCTCTCTCTCTCTCTCTCTCCCCACGTGAATTAGTCAGATTTATATTTTCAACTTTTCGTAATATAAATTTTTTACCCAAATGTTCATGTTCTACTGTAGAGAACTAGTGTCATTAATTTCTTCCTGCAGTTAGGGACAAATGTTCTTCAAACGAGTTAGGCTAAGTCAGTTATACAACCATTTGTGAACGAGGTTTTTTATTAACGTGATAACAGTAGTAGTAGTGATAACAGCTATCATTAATATATCAATACAACTGTTCCTACTCCTCCTACTCCTACTCTACGAGCCACCACCAGCTCTACGAGCCACCACCTGCTCTACACGAACATGAAAGGTTCAGATGAAAGTGTTGAACACTTACACACACACTTCAGAGGCATAAAATGTCAAGTTTCACAAGTTGAAAGATTAATGGCTGACAATTATGCCATCCTAAATAATCAAAGACATACATGTCTGTACTCAGAAGACAAACATCTATCCAGTCAAGCATAAATAGCAATGGAGGTTCACAATTTTAACTTCATGGGATTTAATACTAAATGTGCAAGTTTTCTTTAATATTTTTTTCCTTGACTTCATTGGTAAATATATACATCAGCTTGTTAAAAAAAAATTTTTACTGAGAAGTTCACTCAGTGGTCAGGCAATTTTAGATTATTTAATATATGGATAACGGTACGCGAGGAAAGCTGCTAGCTTTAAAACTTACATGGAAGTGAATCCACGTTAGTGGCATCGTGGGAATGTATTATACACTCAACAAAATCTGAAATATAATAACCTACATGTATATTAAAAATAACTGCTAAAAAATACAGATATGTTTAAATTCTATTTTATACATTCGAGTCAGAAAACTCATCTTTATCAAGGAAGATCAGCGGGCAAGTTTCTGATACCATGGAGTGAATTCTCTAGCAAGCCAACCCGTCCTGACTCAAGTCCATTACATCCAGCGGTCAACCCCACAGACGTATTCATAAATTTTAACATGCTGTTCATTCAAAACGGGAATTTTCTCAAATATAAATTAATATTATAATATATTAGCATATTGTGTATATATAGGCATAGGATAGGTTAGGTTAGGTGTTTAGGTTCTGTTGGCGATTATTTGTATTTGTAGTACGTGGGTGAAGCATTTATAGCGTTATGATTCGAACAAAATTCGTCAGTGAAGCACTTGTTCCGGATATGTTCGAACGTCAGCAGTTGTGAGTCGTGTGTAAACCGTTTTTCATTCATAAACATGAATGGCGGGTGCATGGAATCACTTTTGGATCTTTGTTTGGAGGCCGGGCTGACTAATCCACAAGGGCCGTAATGAGGGTTCGAATCTACGTCCGAGAGGATCCTAGACGCTGCCTTAATCGACTGAGCTACGACATAGTCGGCCCTTGTGGATTTGTTCATTTGATGCATCAAAAGTACTACCCGTATATAGTAAACTTTACCTTCATTAGGAAAATATTAGTTCTTCCTTCTCGACCCCATAAATTTTCATATATCCACGAGCCGAATATTTTCAGATAAAACAGGTTTACTATACTGCATGACCGAGAGACGTCCGCTCTATATACAGAGCTCCGAAGTTAAGCTCTATTAGAATGGAATGTTTGGGTCTCGAATGAATTTCGAGACCCAAACTGCTGGCCAACTGAAACTTGGCCTTCTCTGGGAGTCAGCTGGTCCAGGCTTAGGTGTTGTATCGGTTAAGTATTGTATTGCTTACGTGTTGTATTCCTGAAGTCTGGGGGTAAAAAACTACTTAGGTTTATCGATGTCCCCCCCCCCTTTATACTTCCAGTACTGATGTTCCCTGGAATGCTATCCACAACAGTCACCTAACTCCAGGATTCCTATATATTTCTAGGATAACAGAACCATCAGGTGAAAGGAAACATATCCTATCGTCTCCAACCTGCGAGGGAATCGAACCTGGGACCATTCGCGTGGGCACCGACTGAGCTACAGAGTAAAATATGAATGACCTCTTCATAACTGCACAACTCCTCCCTATCCCACTCTCTCACAGGAACCTTTTCAACAGCCTCATTGCCTAGCCTTTTCTTCCCCATCCTCTGTCCCCATTTCTAGACATCACAGTCATCTTCCCTATCCTTTTATTTCCTCCTGTCCTCCTCATGGCAGAGAGGGGCTAGGAGGTTCCTTCTCTACAACTAGAAGGGAAAGAGGGGCTAGGATAGGGTCGTCGTGGATGGCCGGAAAGAGGGTTAAAGAGGGCCAGGGAAAAGGGTAGAGGAGGCTAGGGAGGAATAGGGCCGTCGTGGATGGCCGGAAAGAGGGTTAAAGAGGGCCAGGGAAAAGGGTAGAGGAGGCTAGGGAGGAATAGGGCCGTCGTGGAGGGCAGGGGGTAGAGGGCTGGGGGGCCCCAAACACCCCTCCAATACCCCCCCCCCCACCATTCACACATGTGACCCCGGGGGCTGTTTGCCTCAAGACCGGTTGTTAAAATAATTAACATATTGGGGTGTTGGACCTTCCAACGGTCGTCTACTGTGTGTTTGTGTGGGAGTGTGTTTGTGTGGGAGTGTGTTTGTGTGGGAGTGTGTTTGTGTGGGAGTGTGTTTGCGTGGGGAGTGTGTTTGTGTGGGAGTGTGTTTGTGTGGGAGTGTGTTTGCGTGGGAGTGTGTTTGTGTGGGAGTGTGTTTGTGTGGGAGTGTGTTTGCGTGGGAGTGTGTTTGTGAGGGGAGTGTGTTTGTGTGGGAGTGTGTTTGTGTGGGAGTGTGTTTGTGTGGGAGTGTGTTTGTGTGGGAGTGTGTTTGCGTGGGGAGTGTGTTTGTGTGGGAGTGTGTTTGCGTGGGGAGTGTGTTTGTGTGGACGTTGGTGTGTTTTTGTGTGAATAATTGATATTGTTGGGGGACAGGAAGCCTGTGTATATATATATATATATATATATATATATATATATATATAATATATATATATATATAATATATATATATATAATATATATATATATATAATATAATATATATATATATATATATATATATATATATATATATATATATATATATATATATATATATATATATATATATATATACATACTTTTGACTTGTATTGAGGCCCCCCCCCACCACCTCCTAAATGCGAACTACTGACAACATTTCAGGAAGCAATTCCAACCCAGCTGGTGATCTCTGGGGTACCAATTAACTTACTGCTGTATGAACAAAATGCATGAGGTGAAAGGAAATGTACCCAACCATCATCATCTCAAGATAACCAATTCTGTCCCACCCGGGGTTCGAATCCGGGATTCCCGATTGCAAGTCGAGAGCAAAGGCAGCTGCGCAATGAGACAATAAGGAACGCGGGGGGGGGGGGGGGTAGTTTGTGTGGTTAATTCACCAATTTGTAACCTTAGAATCGCGTTTAGGCTCTTGGGCCCCGCCTTTCTACCTGCTGGTTGTCTAATGCAATAATTTCTGCCTTAATCCTCTATCATATCTATTTTGGAAATTAGGAATGTAGTTCGATTCTACATAGTTTAGAAGTATCGTATATCCTCTATCTCTATATCTCTTTCCTTTTCTCTAGTGACGTCGGGTCTAGTTCTTTCAAATTTTCTTCATACCCAATATTTTTCTCGCAATTCCGGGACAAGCCTCGTTGCAAATCTCTAAATATTTTCTAGTTTTCTTATGTGTTTTTTTAAGATTAGGGCACCACGACGGAGCAGCATACACTATAACTGGTCTCTCGTAGATGGTGTACAGAGATACGCAAGCCGCCTTATTTGGGTTACTGAACGATATCTTGATACCTGGATGGAGTTCTGGGAGTTCTTCTACTCCCCAGAGCCCGGTTCTGGTCCAGGCTTGACTTGAGAGTTTGGTCCTTAAAGTTCTTTAATGCGGACCATTCCACCAGGCTGTTGCTTGGAGTGGCCCGCAGGCCCACGTATCCACTACAGCCCGGTTGGTCTGGCACTTCTTGAAGAAAACTATCCATTTTTCTCTTAAAGACGTCCACTTTGGTTCCGACAATGGTGGATGCTGAACAACTATTTATTATTTATTAACATCTTTATTGACAAAATTAATTACAATTTTGCCTAATCTGAGGATTTCGATAACAACTGTGACCTTCTGATGTTCAGGCAGAGTTCTCTGATTATGCCTGTAGCACCTCTGTTCTTCACTGGTCCTATTCAGCATTTCATCCCATATCGTTCAATCCAATATGTTGCTATTTTACTGTGCAAATGTTAGACCTTACCTTCCAGTATTTTTTATGTATATATATTATTCAATATCTCTCTCGTCTCTTTTTTTAATGAGTACATTTGGAGAGAATTTGTATGTCGTATATGTTCTCTGTATTCTCTCTATTTCAGTAAAAGTCTATTTGCACACACACACACCCACCCACCCACACACACAATATTTTCTGAAAATATATTTTCAGAAAGTCTGCGAAAGCGAATGACGTTAAACAAATCTAAACACACAGTATAGTGTCCTGCCGAGGAAATAATAACGATCATCTGAGCTAAGTAGTACTACCAACGAGCCATCAATCATCACCACATCGTCCCGGATCCTGAGTTTGTGTTTTATGATTGATAATTGACTATCATTACCACGACCAAAACAACGCTAACATCCTAGTCCCAATTGCGAGGAGAAAATAACAGAATTAAGAAAAATATAACATTCGAAATCCAATGATAATTATCATCCTAGTGTATAAACGGTGAATTGAGCTTCTGGATAAGTTAGACACATATGGTGTCTAATGGTCAGCCTGGTGGACCAAACTCTCACAAGTCGAGCCTGGCCTCGGGCCGGGCTTGGGGAGTAGAAGAACTCCCAGAACCCCATCAACCAGGTATCAACCAGGTATGGTACGCTTTTTTAAAAAGTATATAAGTAAAAGAACCTGGGACAATTTACCACGATTCAACTGTGTAAAATCATTAACACCCAAACCTGTTTAACCTCTAAAACCCATTGCTTTAAACCTCTCCCTGAAACTAACTTCCCCAGGTGGTAAAAAATCACGTTTTTGACACTTAAGTTACAACCACTCTCTCTCTGTTTCCTCACGCTCAATGGGTTCCAAAAGATCACACATTTGATGGCGCTTTATGCTTGCAAATTGATGGTTATTAAATAATGGCCTGAACTGGGAAGACAACTCGTTCCCAAATGCTTACTTACCTTCTCCCAAAACCGCACCGAAATCAACATTTATTTTTGTATTTCTGGGCGAGACTGAGCGGCCGCATTAGGGCGCTTGCGATCTGTCATTTGGTCATTTAGACTCTTCAAAATGTTTTTTTTTATGTACGATTATATGTTGTTCGCACAACGGAATAGATGAATAGAGAATAGGTAATAGTTAGTTCAATGAAAGAACAGACTTCCCACGCTGCATGTCAGAGAGAAAGAGAGAGAGAGAGAGAGAGAGAGAGAGAGAGAGAGAGAGAGAGAGAGAGAGAGAGAGAGAGAGAGAGAGAGAGAGAGAGAGAGAGAGGAAAAGAAAGAAATGTTCCACCCACTGGTTTCCACATAGTCGACAAGATAGGAAACGCTGCTTAAACTCTTCTGCCCTTTCTCGAGAACCGAACCCGGGACTTTGCGACTGTGAGACTTCAGCGAAACTTCAGCCATTGGTATCCTCCCTAATCAGACAAAAAAATCTGGCCATTTTACGTCTTTCAAATCGTGTAAAATGCCGTGACCTCAACGACAGGCCTCGTAACAAAACTATTTCCTGTTGGAGAGCGTAAGAATGCTTCCTGACAAGACATAAAACTTCCCAGTGTAAATGCGGGCAACCTCAATCATTATTACCTACTAGAGCGCTGTCAATCAAACGGAACATTCTTGAGACAATCATCTACACAAAATGACAGCACGCACCTCTATTATTTGCTACTGTGTTACCAAGAAACTGATTTAAGAATTAGTCGTTCTGCGGTTGAAAACTTGTGAATTATCTCCAACACGGGGACGTCAATCACTGGATCAAAATAACGCTATTTATATTGCGTGGTTGCAGGAGGCGTTGCAACAGGAGGTTTGCAACAGTAGGTTTGCAACAGGAGGTTCCAACAGGAGGTTCCAACAGGAACAGATATGATAGAGCCCAGTAGGCTCAGGAATCTGTATACCAGTTGATTGACAGTTGAGAGGCGGGACCAAAGAGCCAAAGCTCAACCCCCGCAAGCACAATTAGGTGAGTACAATTAGGCGAGTACAGGAGGTTCCAACAGGAGGTTCCAACAGTAGGTTGCAACAGTAGATTTGCAACAGTACCATGTTCGTCTGTGGGAACTACGAGCACATATGCAATCTCTTGTTTTTTTTCCTTCTTATAAACGCTGTCGTCTCTTATTTAATTATAGTTTTTATAGGCCTATGATGTTTCTATTTACATAAACATACTAAGAAGGTTAGGTAAGGTCGGTGTTTTCTATGAAGCTTTTCAAGGTAAACTAAAATGTTCACAATAAATTAGTATGTCACACATGCACTTATTTAATAAGTCAATATTGACTGTACGAAAGTGCGAGAACGGGTTGAACATTGTATTATATTTTTCATATACGCTTAGTATAAATTACAAAAAATAATGTGCGTTTTTTTAATGCAATGGCACATGCTGTTATAACATCCATTTTTAATAGGCCTGAAGATGAAAATATAAATTCTTGAAACGTTTTCAAAAGAATATTTTATTTGACATAAAATAGTTTTATAATATAAAAAGAGAGAATAGAAAATAATATTGATATATTATACAGCTTCGATGATCAAATCACAAGTAAAGGAACCTTAATAGTACAGGGTAAGATTCACACGTGTCCAAGTTCGATCACCTAGTTACACTGGAAGGTAATTAAGTGGTGTAAGCCCTCCCCTGTGTCCAATGTCCGGTCGACGACCGAGCCGCGGGGTCGCTGAGCCCCGAAATTACCTCAAGGGAACCCTTAAGGTATGTACGCATACTCATTTCTTCCCTCTTAACTAATTTGCCTCATTAGTGGATCACAAATCATCCCGTTTTCTTTGCGTATGTTGGTTAGGCTTGGGTACGAGATATTTAGCACCCCTTATTTTATATGTTGAGGCAAATCAAAAGAACGGGGGTGCATTTGTCAGCAAAATCCCACCAATGGAGATGATACAGCCTCTACGTTCGAAATCCATTCTTCTAACCTTACCAGAAACGTACGTACCCAAGCAGCCCACCTAACCCATCGAGCGGGAGCATATAGATATATTTGAAAGTCGCTACTTTTCGTGGTAGGTTGCATTTAGTACGTTGGTTAACATAACATACAAAAAGCGATCTAATAGACGAGAGGACTAGTTGCTAATCGTATGAATCTTCGTCCCAATAGGCTCCAGGGCTCCCAAAACTCTCATTTTGAATAGTTGGTACAGCGATGGCTTCGCTACTTACACGGTCAGGGTTCAATCTCAATGACCCAGTTTGAGCCTTTTCTTTTTCTTTATTCCTTCTTTATATCCCAGCTCCTTGTTCTCACTTCCCAGTTCCTTGTCCTCACTTCCCAGCTCCTTGTTCTCACTTCCCAGTTCCTTGCCCTCACCTCCCAGCTCCTTGTTCTCACTTCCCAGCTCCTTGTCCTCACCTCCCAGCTCCTTGCCCTCACCTCCCAGCTCCTTGTCCTCACCTCCCAGCTCCTTGTCCTCACCTCCCAGCTCTTTGTCCTCACCTCCCAGCTCCTTGTCCTCACCTCCCAGCTCCTTGTCCTCACCTCCCAGCTCCTTGTCCTCACCTCCCAGCTCCTTGTCCTCACCTCCCAGCTCCTTGTCCTCACCTCCCAGCTCCTTGTCCTCACCTCCCAGCTCCTTGTCCTCACCTCCCAGCTCCTTGTCCTCACCTCCCAGCTCCTTGATGATATCTAATGACACGGGGTTTACGCTTCCTCAAGGTAACTACCTTGCCTCTAGCACTAAGAAAAAACGACCAATCAGGCTTCAGAAAGGAGGTGGGGGCAAACGAATAAAAAAAAAAAAAATTGCGAACACCTAGCTCCTTAAAGCTACCAATATCCATAGTTCGAATTGGCCAATTCGAACTGCACTCTGACACCCTTTCTGAGGCCCATTGACACTCGGGTGAATGTGGTATGTTATCTGTAATTATGTATGAATGAATGTGGTATCAGTCTGTAATGGTATACAGAATATACTTTCCGGCAAAGAGGGTGAATCATTTTTCAAGCAAACCCTAGAGTCATCTACTTCCACACACAAATTTATATACCCATACAAATTTATATTTATATATATATTTATATATATTATATAATTTTATATATATATAAATTTATATATATTATAGGGTGGACGACTTCTCTCGACTCACGAGGACTGTATGGGGTCGCGGACCATGGACCCCACACACATGCATGGGGTCCACGGTTCTAGACCCCCCATACAGCCCAGGGGAATGGAATGTTTATTTCCATGGAAAGGTGGATGGTAATTTATATATTCTCTCGACTATTATCCCGTCGACCTGGACCCCTTATCCTGTCGTCTGGACCCTTATCCTTCCGTCTGAACCCTTATCCTGTCGTCTGGACCCTTATCCTTCCGTCTGGATCCTTATCCTGTCGTCTGGACCCTTATCATTAGTCCAGACGGAGATAAGCGGCGTTACTTCCATGTGTGTGGGTTGGGTATGTGCTTTCATCCGTTATCACCACTTAATTTCAGAAATTTATTCCCAATTTGTCCATTTACCGTGAGCCAGGACACACACACACTGGAAAGGAGGTGCCCAATCATTGGGAACATCGGGGGATTGAACGACGACCTTGTTGGATCCAAGGTCATCGCTATATATACTTATTCAGGCAACGTTTAAATCGTTGATTCAGCATTAGCGTTGTTTACCTAGAATTGTAATGATGCTGTTTTGCCACAGCTTTAAAAACACTTTTGTGATACGTCGTCTTCTACGACTCTCGATAATTATACATTGTCAGTGGGTATGAGGAGCTGTTTATGGACATTTTTTTGGGCGATTCTGAATCTGAACTGAACAAATTCACACCCCTGGAAACACAAACCGAAACTGTCTCTATTTTCCGCTTGTTACAACTTGTAATAAAGTTGTTACGTCTTGGGTTAACGTGTTTATGACGTATTAGAACGTTGTTACAACTTGCTATATTGGTTGTTATGACTGGTTAGGTGTTAAAACTTGTTCTAACGTTTTACCAACGTCGTAGTTTCGGTGTGTGTTTGGCGGGAAGGGCCGTGACGAGGGTTCGAATCTACGTCGGAGAGGATCCCATACGCTGCCTTAATCGACTGAGCTACGACATGGTAAAAAAAATAACAACCGGAAGTTCTACTGACATTACTCGGCGATCTGAATCCGAACTCCCCTGATGTTCAAATGTTCTTTTGATCCTTGTTCTATTTTCCTGGTTTACTTCTGTGCTCCATGAACCACTTGATATAACCAAATGTTCTCTAGCGGTCCTTGACCTGTTCTCCCTGAACCACTTGTTCTGTCCAGATGTTCTGACAGTCCTCAACCTGTTCTCTCACACACATCCACTTTTTGTCTCGTGGGCCACATATGTTCGTCGCATCATTATACCAAACACACCTGCCTTCAGTCCTCCCAAACCTGCAATATACCCCAAGCATACTTTACGAGCATACTTTGATTTGTTTATAAGCTTATGAGCGTCAGCTGAAAGAATATAGCAGCTGAAAGAATATTGGGTATATTCTTGGTGATATCAGCCGTGTTATCTGGGTACAGGGGGCAGTGTAGCTGTCTGAAATATATAGTCTTCCCATCATGTTGCTGTCTGCTATCTTGCTTGTTGCCGTCTAGGGGCTGTCTGATATCTTAAATCCTGCGGTCACTCAACTTTATACTATGTAAACACACATGCATTATATTATATATTATAAATGAAAACTCCACACCCCAGAAGGATTCAAACCCAGACAGCCAGGGGCACTATGGCGTACCCGGTTCCATTATTGGCTTGGGGACCATTTAAGCTTGTTCGCATTTGTGTTGCTCACGTGGTCCCGCAAAGTGAGGCGATTCGATGAAATACTCATTCTCATCCTCCTTATTCCCAGTCTCAATATTATCATCACCACTACCTCTTCCATCTCCTCCTGTCCCTCCTTCATTTTTCCAACCTGCATCTAAATCTCTTCTTGAATTCTTCTCTTCACACTAGACGACCTCTCAATCTTAATCCTTTCCCCAATCCTATTTATTTTTTATCAGTCTTTCCCCATTCTTATTTTTCATCACCCTCCTCTCTCATGTCCACACACCTCCCATGTCCTCATGCAAACACTTAAGTTAACATGTCACTCATGCACACTAAACCATGTCATCAGCCGCTATTTGAACTATTCTTGGAGTATGCAAATTCAACTTTTGAGAATTCTTCCATGTGGTCCTTTTCTGAGCTCCGACACTCATCCCCCCCACACCTACCAGGGAAGGTGGAGGTAGTGCAGGTGATATAATAGTTATTGAGCTATATTAGAGACACTAGATTACAGCAGGGAAATAAATCAGCATAGATTAGGTCAGAGTTGTGTGGTAAAACTTCGCTGAAATACTCTGCAATCTTCGTTCAGTGCTTGAACTACGAATTTGACATTAGTATTGAACTTTATTATATATATATATATATATATATATTATATATATATATATATATATATATATATATATATATATATATATATATATATATAAAGAAAAAAAAGAGAAAAGCACACAAACTGTATTGGAGGGGACCCACATTTCCTCCAATGCGTTATGTGTGGTTTCCTCCGAGGCTATGGGTCCCCCTTCTTCCAGCCAGAGGGTGGTACTCCCTTCCCTATTATATATATATCTATATATATCTATATATATCTATATATATATATATATATATATATATATATATATATATATATATATATATATATAAGCATAAAGTCTAATCATAAACACGCACTTCACCAACATCTAAACATACAAGTTTTCAATAATAATTAACCAGAGTTTGGAATCAACGTTTATCCAATCTTAGAGATATAAGTTAATTCCAATCGATATTTGATATTTGCAGTCTCTAATTCAACACAGGATAAGTTGTATGATTAGAGAGCTAATAATCGGTGTTTAGCTCAGACTAACTTATCTCTTAGTACATATTTACTCTACCAAGATCCGCTTATCATCAGAGTTTAATTTGAGGATATTACATACTATTCTCAAATTGCTTATTATCACAAGAAATTTCAACGGTGTTTCCTTAAGATCATATTCATGAACTGGTTCCAATTTTTTTTTAATATATTGACAGGCTTGGTGCCTTCTTTTGATAATTACTTCATTCTGTAATGGCACTTGTGTAGGTTAGGTATACAGGTTAAGACCTTAACCTCACTGGTAAGCCAGAATGGTTATATACTCATATTGACTTGCTAACGGACGAACTATACACACACTTTTGACTTGCAGTTTGCATACAAAACTGGTTAGGTAACAACCCTTTATTGTTTCGTGGTAACGGAAACTATTCAGTACTCGTGAAAAAATCAATACAACCTGGGAAGTCGCGTTAATATAGTTTCTTGGTATAGTTTTCTAGTTCTATATTATTCAATACTACAACTCACAACCCTGCACACATACAACGCAACGGTCCCAATAATTCCCTTGTCACAAAGTTGTTACATCTTGTTATAACATTTTTATAACGCATAAGAACGTTGTTACAACTTGTTAGGTATTAAAACTTGTTTGAATGTTGCTGCAACGTCGTAGTTACGTCGTGTGTTTGGGGGGAGAGAAGGCAGCTCTTTCCCCGTTTCTAAACGTTTCTCTAAACGTTTCACAACAAACGTTTAGAGATTGCTTAGCAAAATAATTTGTCGTGTCTTCGCTTGATATTTCTATATTCATCAGGTATTGAAATCAACGAAGAAACAGTAAACTTCTTGAAAATTTCTCACTAAAACTGAGGTCAAACGAGAGGATGTTTCTAGTTCCTATATTGTTCCTATATATTGTTCCTATATATTGTTTCCTATATTGTTAAGGATCCAATCGTGAGCCAATCATTGGATCGTGATCCAATAGAGGGTACAATCGAGAGTTCAAGAAACAAGCTGACCATCCTTCTACTCATTACAATACCCTACATGACCTGATGTCACCACCAACACTTAAAGAAATCCTTCAAACGAAGATCATTTTATGTGAAAGAAATGACCAATCCAACAAACTCAATTGACTCATTTTTCAGACACTTAATATCACTGGCTACTCCTACTTTTATCCATAACTAACCACTAAATTATTAGAAAATACACCTTAAGAATGAGTGATACGTAAATAGTGGCGTAGCTGGTCTACAGGATAGAATAAAATAACTAGAGGAAACAGGGAGATTTCCAGCTGTCTCCAAACATTCGCTGTATTCGCTATCTATGCGTCACAAGGTCACGCATACCTTGTGAATGATCACAACTTGTATGCGTCACAAAGTCACGTATACCTCTCCCCCTCTACACAACTACAACACTCATCCTCCCTACATCCTACCCGCTCCCTCCTCCACCCCCGGAACACCCCTATCACCTCCAAAACATACTCATCCTTGCCATGAAACCTTGAGCTACCAGTAGGGGGAGATAGAAGACAAAGGCTTACCTGGGAACATGAATTTCCTTTCGATAGGTAAGGTGAAAGTATGAGAAAGAAAAATTAGATCAGTTCTAACATTCTAGTAAAGTTGGTGACAACGGAGAGGGATGGATGGAAGAAAGATGAAGTGAGATATGGTAGGTGTAACGATGATGGAAGTGAGGGAAGGGAGGAGGGAAATGGAGAGGGAGGGGTGGGAAGGAAGGGGAAAATGGGGAAGGAGGAAGAGGAGGGAAGTTAGCCCAATTGTCCCCGTCCATCTCAGTGTTAAATTAATATTTGGCCCGTGATCGTTCCTCTCGGTTGAATACTTCGTTGGGGGCCTGGTAGAGGACAAGAGTGAGCATATATATATTTATTCACAACGAAGGAGGAGAGGGGAGAGGAGGAGAGGGGAGAGGAGGAGAGGGAGAGGGGAGAGGGGGAGAAGGGGAGAGGGGGAAGAGGGGTGAGGAGGAGGAGGAGAGGGGGAGGGTGTGGTGTAGCAATAGAAGAAGCACTTGCAGGAGAATGAGAAGTAAAAAGGAGGAATTGCATGAGAAGGGGAAAAAGACTTTAGAAGGAGGAGCAATAAGATTAAAAGAACAGAGAGAAAAACAAGAATTGAAGCAGCAGCAGGAGGATGAGAACGAATATGGAGACACACAGAGGGACGAGTATGTGTGAGGGAGATATAGAGAGGGAGTGAGAAAATGGAGACTGAGACAGAGAGAGAGAGGAGTGGGGGGGGGACAGAGAGAGTGGGGAGAGCATGCTATATTATTGCATGGAAAGAATCTGGAGAAAACCCCCATCGTTTGAAGTGTTCTGAAATCAATCTCAGCAAGACTCCAGGAACAGATTCTGAAATACCTCAGGAGTCATGAAAGACAACCAGCTCGAAAATAAAATGAGGAAGAATGGGAGCTCGAACGAATGGGTCTCAAAATGGGGCATTTTTGTTGTGCTAATAAACCTGGCAATGTATCAATATTTTGTATTCATACATTTATCATCCTGCAAATGTATTATATATATATAAATGATTGTGTGTATTATTATATAGTAAAGAAAAACAATCTATTTTCTTCAATTTCTGAGAGTTTTAAGGATATGGAGTTCAGAAAATATCGATGAGGATATCAGTGTTATATTTTGTGTATCCTTAACCCTGAGATGTCTTAGAAACGATTGTTTCAAGAAACATTTTAAGTGCTTAAAACACTTTCTTCAATTTGAAAAGAAAGAAAAGACTACAAACTGAAGAGTAATTACACCATTTCAGAGGAAGCATGAATGAAATCCCAAAATTCTTACACCCGTTGAATGTATATTTAGCATTTTGGAATATTATTATTAAAAAAAAATTTGATTGAAAATCACTTTATAACTGTAATGGATGTGTTTACAAAATCCCTTCTAAAACGTAATGAATTATATGTGGGACAAACTGACAAACACCTTGAGACGAGTCATATACACAAAATAAATATATCACGACAGGATATAATTCCAAACACATTGTTTGGTCATTTAAGAGATTTAAACCCACCAATTGACTGGACTGTGTAATTACTGAATGTAAATCTGTTATTTGAATTAAATATAACTGAAACATCATTTACTAAACTGACTAAAATTTTGAAATGTAAGCCAAGATTTATATAAATAATAAGATATGTGATAAACATATTATATAAATGATCAAGTAGTGTTTATATGTATCCTGACCATTGCAATTGCTGTCTAGTGTTCCTTCAAAATGCATTATCACGCGAGAGCTCTCAGAATTTTTATTTCTCTCTCCTTGTGGACCGTATTCACACCCCATCAGATTGAGTACCTGTGGAATAGGGTACAGGCAGGCCTCACCTAAACATTCTTGAAATACACAAAATATTTTAGAATTTAAAAAGAATATGTAGAATCGCTCGAATTGTTAACATTTCCATCTCCTGAACGAAGGGGACATGAAAGAGAAGCCTTAAACATTGACACCAATGTTTACCCTTGTATCACAAGGCCTTTACTGCAGGAGAACTCTGCTAAACAGTCTGCTGGTGGAAGCCTCTCAATGGGAAGATATACACTGCTGAAAACAGAGTCTCAGAAAGTATTCTATCAGGCAAACGGAGTATAATCTATCGTATACATCGGAGAGCTTGAGAATATTAACGGCGATAAATCTCACTCGTTAAACATTTACTCGTTTATCAAGCGGCTACACTCGTTACTGGCAGCAACATAAATAACTTTTTCGTTTAATGACTGTATATCAAATGACCCAAATATGAGGGGACTCAATAAGAGAGATTGGTTAGAGAAACTAGGCCTAAACAAGGAGTGAAAAAAAGCTATTAATATAATGGGTAAAAGTGTATTATATTTGGTTTCCCTCTATTCAGCAGGGACCTTCACACTGTCCATTGATCCCCTTTAAAGCACAAACAAGTCTCTTAGGGACCTTGCCCCTTGTTATTTGCTTTTACCAGGAAGAAGAAGAAGAAGGTTTCGATACAATAGCCTTTTTGTTTTGTTTTTCACAAAATTTCCAGTAATGACAGCTTCCATTTTTCAATATTAGCTATATCTTTAATAAAGGTACACCTTAAAGACTTTGCTTGTGGGGGGGGGAGGATATTTTAAGATATACAAATGAACGTCAAAGAGAAGCAACAGGTACAGAAACACAATGCAGTCTCTCCCCAGTTCGCATTGATCTGGTATGGATTCGTGTGTGTCACATCCATATTAATTTCGACTCGGGGAAGAGAGGAAGTGTTGACAATACCTCGTGTTGACGCTGGGGACAGACTCGAGGTTTTACGCTTACAAAAGATGATTGGTTTAGAAATAGTTGTTTAAATGGAGGATGTTTGTGTGTGGAGGAACATGTAAGGTGTGGGTGTAGGGGTGGTGGTTGTGGGTGTTGAGGGGTGGTGGTTGTGGGTGTTGAGGGGGTGGTTGTGGGTGTAGGGGTGGTGGTTGTGGGTGTAGGGGTGGTGGTTGTGGGTGTTGAGGGGGCGTGGTTGTGGGTGTAGGGGGTGGTTGTGGGTGTAGGGGTGTGGTTGTGGGTGTAGGGGTGTGGTTGAGGGTGTGGTTGTGGGTGTAGGGGTGTGGTTGTGGGTGTAGGGGTGTGGTTGTGGGTGTAGGGGTGGCTGTGGGTGACAAAGAAAGCATAGGTAACATGGCTAACAGCTGAATGAGAGAGACCAGATTGTGAATAGATCAACATCCTCAATATAGAAACGAATGTACTTATGTGTATGCGGTGCTAAATGAACTTACAATAAGTACAGGTCAAGGAGGGGGAAAAAAACTTAGGAAGGGGAAGGCGTATAGCTGTAAGGAAGTGGGAAAATATTAAGAGTCAGTGTAAGTGGAAGACATAAGGACACCATGAAATTGTATCTATAGCAGCAAATAAGCTTGGCTGTAGTTACAGTATCCAGTAAGTTCAGTAGAACTTCTGTTTCAACCCTGTCGTAGCTCAGTCGATTAAGGCAGTGTCTGGGATGCTCCCGGACGCAGGTTTGAATCCTCGTCACGGCCCTTGTGGATTTGTTCATTTGATGCATCACGTTAGTGTGATCTCTGTGTGTAATTTGTTCACTTGGGTGTAGTGGTCTCACCTTGATGCATATACATAGCTGAGAACGCAGGGTCGAGTAGTTACTCTGAGAGTAACTACTCGACCACCAGAAGATCGACTTGAGATCACCAGATCGACTTTAGACCACCAGAAAAACAATACTACTTTTGTAGTCATTGTTATACACTTAAAACTTTGTGTCGAATTGTGGGAGAGTCGAGTGAGTAGACGTTGGTGTAGATTGGTCGATAAGACGTCGAAGTGATATGAGTGTTTTGGGGGGAATAATTATTATGTGGGGGTTGATGGCTTGTTTAAGGGTGGAGATATGATGAATTTTGTTTGATGAGTGTTGATGAATAAAACACGTGTGTCGACTAACAACAGCCTGGTTGACCAGATCAGACCAACCAGCTAACCTGTCAAGAGACCGAGTCACGGGGATATTGATTCCAGGGATCAACAACAGGTAATTAGGGTGTAGAGTCTTGCTGATACACAAGTAATTGGATTAAAAGTGTAATTTCACTAACACGAAATGCAACAGAAGCGCGGCTGAAAAAGAACACTTAATTCACACATTTCAAGAGAGAGAAAGAGAGATAGAGACAGAGACAGAGAGACAGACGCTTAACAAGTCGTGTCAAGGAGAAAAATAAGAGGGTTGAGAAGTTTAGGCAAAGGGGAAGGTTAAGGTGAACAGAGATAAGACGAGTAGCAGGAAAACTGAACATACGAATATAGTAATATTGGTCACTGAAGCATAAAATGTTGATATGTAAGATATTAACAAAAGAAAGCAGCATACAAGGAAAGACTGCACGTAGCTGCTAGTATACGGAAGAAAACATTACAGAGAAACATTCATACGGGTGATCAAGACCAAAACTTTGGTTTAAAAAAATAAATGCTTCCTTAAAATTGTGTATATTTTTATTATTTTTTTATTATTTTATTTATACATTATTTTGTAAATTTTTTAAATAAATTTTTTAACATCGGTCAAAGGCAGTTAAGCAATGCTGAAAAATAATCGACTTATTTACACTGAGGTTAAATTAATTTTGGTTCAAAATATACATTGCTCTTAAATCGAACGTGATGAACGTAATGTATCTATCACTTCACAAGGGAAAAACCAAATACCAAAAACATTTAGTATGAAGAAAATGGGCCTTGTGACAGATCCTTGGGGGTTACCCTCACTTAATTTTTACCAGTAAATGCTTTGGGGTACATGCCCAACATGTTGCCCGGTCAGGAAACATGCAAGTGAAAAACGGAGATTTGTCATATTTAACCCAAACTGACATGCACAGTGGTTGCAAGGATCAGGTTGGGTTACCGTTACCTGTGGCAGGTGGATGCAGGTGACGGGTCTCCCAATCCTGAGCACTACAGTTGCAAACTCTGTGAGCAGGAACTACGGCACGATCTCCCGCACTACATCACTGAATGCCCAGTTATTAGAACTTTCAGACCAGTTGGCATGAGGTACTTGGAGCTTTGCAATTACTTTATTCACTCTCGTATTCTTGAAGATATCCTCACAGTGTACCCAAAATTTGCCACTGCAGGCTACTAAACATATCGCCCTGTATGACTAACCATCCTGCGAGATGAGGACTTTTATTACCACTGCTACCTTATTTACTCTTGTGTTGATATCTTCAAAATGCATCCGGAGTCTGTCAGTGTAGACTGCCCATCACATGCCTCTGTATGACTAACCATCCTGTGTGATGGGGATTTTTTAGCATCACCTAGTTAGCTTTTTTGACATACTGTACTCCACTTCATATAGTCTAGGGTAGCTGCACTAATGCAGATGTACCTCATGTATTAATGATAATACAAAACAGACATGCAGTTTCGGAACTAAGTATAAATATTAAACAAAATCGGATGCTTGAGTGCTATCTTAGAGCGAAATTGAGGGTGATTGTACACCCAACTTTCAAATTGAACTTGACAAATATGCAAGAGCTTCAACTAGTGCAAAAAGAAAACTCAAAGAGCAGCTGAAATTCAGTCTAAAATATAATCAGACAATCCAGGAGCTCGGTGAATCCCTCGATTCACAGAGCTCTTGTAGTAATACATAAACCACTGAACACCAAACTACAACAGCAAGTCACCAGGGTGTGGAACACGATTGAAATGTTAGACGACCCATAGCTAGGGAGACTACTATAAGATAACAGATGAGAGACCAGGAACTTGGATCTATCTACTCGAGAGGAACTCAAACATTACAATTCCTACTTTAAACATGAAACTTCAAATCAGACAAAAAACAAAAACACCCTGGAAACGGAACAGCAACAAGGGTTCCATCAAGGAGTATATAGTCTCCTCAAGGGGGCCTCGTAGCCTGGTGGATAGCGCGCAGGACTCGTAATTCTGTGGCGCGGGTTCGATTCCCGCACGAGGCAGAAACAAATGGGCAAAGTTTCTTTCACCCTGAATGCCCCTGTTACCTAGCAGTAAATAGGTACCTGGGAGTTAGTCAGCTGTCACGGGCTGCTTCCTGGGGGTGGAGGCCTGGTCGAGGACCGGGCCGCGGGGACACTAAAGCCCCGAAATCATCTCAAGATAATCTCACACAACCAGACCATCACCAGATAAATCTTAACAAAAACACAAATTACCGACAGGTACAACGACAACAGGAGACTCGACATCAGCGAGGCACTACACATCAAAAAGTCAAGACCAGCAATCAACAGCTAATTAACACATAATTACATTCTACCCACTTCAAGACCCCGAACCAACATAGAAGCAAGAAGATAGATTGATTGATTGATAAAGATTAAGCCACCCAAGAGGGGGCACGGGCATGAATAGCCCGTAAAAGAAGATAGAACATGCAATGGCTTATTATACCCATTGTGCCATTGATCCACTTGTTCATCTCAATCATATCCTGTGTCACCTCACCCCAAGCGAATATAAGCATTACCCGAATATAACCATAAATATAGTGAGAAAATGAACTTTGGAGAGATAATTGGAAGAGATAACCTAGTAAAGAGATAACTCTCTCTCTTTGGAGAGATAACTGGAAGGACCCTGCATAGATATATTATATATATTATATATATTATATATATTATATATATATATATATATATTTTTTTTTTTTTTTTTTTTTTTTTTTTTTAATAACAATAGGGAAGGGAGTACCACCTCTGGCTGGAAGAAGGGGGACCCATAGCCTCGGAGGAAACCACACATAACGCATTGGAGGGAATGTGGGTCCCCTCCAATACAGTTTCTGTGTGCTTTTCTCCTACCACCCCCTTCCTTTTTTTTTTTTTTCCTTTATTGTGTATTTAAAGGTTACAAAACATACAAGACAAATGCCTAAAGGTTATGGATCTCTTGAAGCTCCTCCGCTTCTGGACAGGAACCGAGGACGCAGCAAGCATTTCCCCTCTGGATCGCCACACTGAGACGCTGAAATAAAAAACTGGAAGCCCTTGGGTCTCTGGTGACGTCAATGAGCCTGGAACCCAATTCCTTGAGAAATCCCAAGGCACTCTTGCCCCAGGGGCCATGCGTCTCAGACGCTATGGGAACAAAGAGGTATTGACCTTCCAGTCGCCTGTACTTGAGTGATTTTGCTGATTGAGTGATATATATTATATATATATATATATATATATATATATATATATATATATATATATATATATATATATATATATATATATATATATATATATATGCGAACAAGCCTGAATGGTCCCCAGGACAATATATATATATATATATATATATATATATATATATATATATATATATATATATATATATATATATATATATGAGTATAACGGCTGTATATGAAAAACACTCATATACAGCATTATAGATATGCAAATAGAAATTCTTTTGTCCTTTTTTCATCAACATTTATTTACATTTCTCTGTGGTTCATTATATTCTGAAGAATATGATGAACTAGTATTGTCATATTCATCTTCTGAATTTATTAAAAAATATTAAATATTTATGAAGGTGTTGTCTGAGAGTGACGGAGCAATCTCTAGTTGGATCACTGAGGGACATCAATGCCTACGTAGGGATGAATCCTCCAACGAAGGTGACCACAGTCATGTTCCTCCAGGATGGTGACCAGGTATGATTGATTGATTGATAAAGATTAAGCCACCCAAGAGGTGGCACGGGCATGAATATCCCGTAAACCAATTATGATGCCTCCCTGCATTCTTGATCTATTGATTGTGGAATCGAGTGCTAAAACTGGAGGAAGGGAGGAATGGGGGGAGTGGAGAGAGGGGGGGGGGTAATGGGGGAGACAGCGGGGGTGGGAGGGGAGCGAGTAAGGGGTGGGAAAGGGAAGGGGGGGGGGATGAATTCATCAACACACCTTCATATTTTTCCACGGTAGTAAAGATATATTAGAAAAACTTAACACGAAACTTTCAAGCAAAGTTTCCAGAGCGTCTAAGAAAAGCCTTCCATATCGGGGTAACTGGAAGAAAATGTCAACATACCTTTTTCAGTCGTCAGGATTAAGATCCATATCAACAAGAATTTTCTCCTCAATAGTGCCCATGTAAAAAAAAAAAAATAAAAAAAATAAGTTCGCAAACCGGACACTGAGAAGGATAAGCCAGTGAGGCAGCATCAATCTACCAGTCTGAACACGAGACAGACACGGCTCATCAAAGGTGTCTCATTGGCACACTCTCCCCCCCCCCCCACCACCTTCCCCACAGTGAGTGGGGGGGGGGGGAAGGTGGGGACGAGGGGAAGGAAGACCCCTGCACAGCTGGGTATCTTTCCCCTAGAATCTAAGGTTGGAGATTTTGCCATATCCAACTTTGCAGGATGACACTTTAGTAGCAATGGGGAGTTGTCTTCGGCAGCGTTAGTTCCACTGCTCTCTCGCTAAGAAGGAACGGCTATTACTGCTACTCTCATGAACATCTGAAAATTTGGTATCTGAAAACCTGTCGCACCTGAAAATTTGTTTCTGGAGAGATGTTCAACTGTTTGTTCAGTAGTTTATAACATGTTCTAAGAGATCGGGTGAAGAGGGAGTGTAGAGATGGAGAGAGAGAGAGGGAGATGGAGAGAGGGAGGGAGAAGGAGAGAGAGGGAGAAGGAGAGAGAGGGAGAAGGAGAGAGAGGGAGAAGGAGAGAGAGGGAGATGGAGAGAGGGAGGGAGAAGGAGAGAGAGGGAGATGGAGAGAGGGAGGGAGAAGGAGAGAGAGGGAGAGGGAGGGAGAAGGAGAGAGAGGGAGAAGGAGAGAGAGAGGAAGAAGGAGAGTGAAAAGAAGTACAAGGACCGTTGAATCTACAAAAAGCAGATATCGGGTGACGGAAGTTCTTGAGGAACTTCGGACAACATCATATTATGAGCAAATTACAGAGGCTGAAGCCGGGTACAGCAATCGGGCAGCACCCAGCACCTAGCACCCAGCACCCAGCACCCAGCACCTAGCACCCAGCACCCAGCACCTAGCCAGGGCCCTCAAGGTTACTTGCCTCCTCCTTCCTCACCTCTCTCCCTCACACAACCCACGTTACCACCTCTTCTCTCCCTTATAACCTGGCTCTCAACATCGTCCTCATAACCCATGTATAACCTCAGTTATTAATCTATGGAACAACCTCGGTTATTAATCTATGGAACAAACTATGATCAAAGAGAGCAGTGTAACATGGAGATATAGCAATCTGGTCCCCCGGATGCATCACTCATTTACCCCCTTTACTTTCGAAACCTGTACATCTCTTATCAATAGTGGCAGCTGTGTTTACATTTATTAAACAGTTTACGAGCTCGTTTATAACAATAACAGCGGGCTGTAAAGTTTAGAACCTTGTAAACCGTTCAATAAATATAACCAAAGATTGATGAACGAGACAAAGGTTTCATTAGTAATTGTGTAAATGCTTGAGAAATCCAGCTCGCTCAGATTTGAAGGAGTCGAAGTAGCAGCATCTTCAGGGACTCGAAGTCACGTAGCAGAGCGCGAACAATAATTTTGCGTGAAAGAGAATGCGTCAAGCACCACCTTAAAGATGCCGCCCCTGGCAGAATTACTCTGTGATGAACAGGGATGAACAGATGAACAGGAACAGGGATGTTCTAGGGATGTCCTGGACTACTCAGTGATGAACAGTGTAGTTCTGGGGCTGTTCAGGGGTTGTTCAGCCCCCATGAAGGTTGCTAAACCTGCTCTCCCCCCCCCCCCTCCTCCTCCTCCCCTTCCCTCGCGTGCACCCGCTTGCGTGTGCTGCAGGTAAATTTACCTTTGAAAGCATAGTTTCAGAGTTTTGTTGTTGTTTAAGATTCAGTTACTGGGAACAAAAAGTTCCAAGTAGCACGGGCTATGGTGAGCCCGTAGAATTTAAGAGCGTTGCGTTAAACAAAAATCCCTCCTAAAAGTATTTAAAAACTATACACATATTCAGGGTAGAATGTTTATTGTAAAGATTTTCTACCAACATCGTATATCAAAACCAGTTTTTTGTGTGTTCTGATGAAAGTTAAATATGATGTGGCTTTTTACACAGCAGGGAGCGAAATAGGTAGACCATCAGACCTGTCGCTCCTGTGCCAAGTAAGTCCACTACGGGCTCGCCATAGCCCGTGCTACTTGGAACTTTTTGTTCCCAGTAACTGAATCTTAAACATGTCGTTCGCCCGCATGTCAGGCTCATCCCATCTCTTTGCTTGACCCATCCGACGGTCGACCAACCCTACGCTCGCTTAACCCCACGCTTGATTGTTTCAAGCGCGGGTTGGACAAGTATATGAGTGGGATTGGGTGGTTATAGATAGGAGCTGCCTCGTATGGGCCAATAGGCCTTCTGTAGTTACCTTTGTTCTTATGTTCCTGCCCACGCCTCACCAGTGATTTCATCCAAGGTAGAGAGGGTAAATTGGGCAGTTTATCAACCTAGAGAACCAGCCAATGGCTTCTTTTTGTTTATTTCTCAGGATCCGTGCAGCAATATTTCTGAAATAAAATCAATTAATTTAACAAATTTAACTGTTAGCTCCTTTTCATCCAGTTTGTAATTAGGAACCTGGTTGTAAAGCAGCTGGCAGATCATGGTTCAGGGACACACTTACCAACACTAAACACAGTCCTGGGGTCTACATAGGATGTGACATAGTCCTGGGGTCTAAATAGCCTCCCTAAGGTGCTGGGGTATTCCCTAGTTCGGTAATTAGATACCCGGGAGTTAGGCAACTGCTGTGGGGGCGGGGGGAGGGGGGGGGGTAGCATCCACGGGGGGAGAGGTCAGTAGTTCAACCTTTTGCCGCTTAGATACCCACAAAATAAATATACACACAGGCTTCCTGGCCCCCCACAACAAAATGAATGATTATAATCCAAGGTGCCATTGAGCCAAGGTCAAGCACGTGGTGCTAACTAGCGAAGATACATCTGTTTTTTAACGGGCTGACCGAACAGTAAGTGTGCTACTGCTGGTTTGTCACGATCATGGCTTCCTATTGGTTCCTCTCCCTCCTTCCCTTTCCCATTGGCTCCTCTTCTTCTTCACTCACCAATTGGTTCCTCTTCTCCTTCACTCACCAATTGGTTCCTCTTCCTCCTCCTCTCACACTCCTCACTATTCTCCTACAAAGCCAGTCTGGTGAGCGACAATCAATTGTTCACAACAATTCCAGCGTGGGCGAAGCAGCCGATTAACTGGGCTCACGTCAAGACAATTTCTTCTACATCCAAAATATATAATCCTGGCCATCCCATCCATCATCCGCGGGCCTCCACCTTCTGCACCCTCAATCTCAGCATCTTCATCTCTGCCTCCGCTAACTACTTGGTGTTCATCTCGAGACGATGCCTGTTTTCCCTGCTTTGAGCCTACATCCATAACCTGCTTCTTCCCCTCAGTCTCCGCCTATTAATGACTGGCTTCCAATCTTGCAACTTGTAGCCTGTTTGAGGGTATATTTTCCGCTTGTGACTACAAACTCCCACAGCTTACAAATTTCTCAAGATTTCCAAAGTAATTTCCATGTTATTTTGGAAATCTTTGGAAAATTACTTTGGAAAACTCTTCAAAATTACTTTGGAAAACTCTTCAAAATTACTTTGGAAAACTCTTCAAAATTACTTTGGAAAACTCTTCAAAATTACTTTGGAAAACTCTTCAAAATTACTTTGGAAAACTCTTCAAAATTACTTTGGAAAACTCTTCAAAATTACTTTGGAAAACTCTTCAAAATTACTTTGGAAAACTCTTCAAAATTACTTTGGAAAACTCTTCAAAATTACTTTGGAAAACTCTTCAAAATTACTTTGGAAAACTCTTCAAAATTACTTTGGAAAACTCCTCAAAATTACTTTGGAAAACTCTTCAAAATTACTTTGGAAAAAACTTCAAAATTCCCTCCCTTCCACCAGTTGACTTCAGATTACCATATCTTCCTCCATGTGTCTCTAGAGTTGACTTTAAAGGTTTCTGAAGTTCTTTCACAACTTTTCACATTAAAGAAGAGGTCCAGTTATCCAGTGGAAGTTCCCTCATTGACATTTGGCCAGTTACCTTTTGTTAATAGCTTAAACACAATCCTAATATTTTAAACAAACTAAATTGCATTGAGGGAATTATAGTAATAAAAATGTTTCGAGCAGTCTCAAACAAAAGTACATTTTCAAATTCATTCAATGTGTTTCTATATCAGTTTATGGTGCATTCGTCTTAGAGGCTCTGATAGAAATGACACAACTGCTCTACAATTAGAATATAGATTTCGACACATCCTGCTCTAGAGAATGCACAAATTACCGTACGTCATTCATCTTATATCTGCCAAGCTCCTATTGACAATTTTTTAACCCTGGGTTAATTTTTTTTTGAGGAAAAACATATATATGGGGCTTGAGGACCATCTTCAGACCTGGGCCGTTGAGGACCATCTTCAGACCTGGGCCGTTGAGGACCATCTTCAGACCTGGGCCGTTGAGGACCATCTTCAGACCTGGGCCGTTGAGGACCATCTTCAGACCTGGGCCGTTGAGGACCATCTTCAGACCTGGGCCGTTGAGGACCATCTTCAGACCTGGGCCGTTGAGGACCATCTTCAGACCTGGGCCGTTGAGGACCTTCCTAGGAAGCCTTCAGGTCAAAGCGCTAATATAACTCATAGGGGATAACGCTAATTTAGGGGAGCCGGTCGGCCGAGCGGAGAGCACGCGGGACTTGTGGTCCTGGGTTCGATCCCAGGCACCGGCGAGAAACAATGGGCAGAGTTTCTTTCACCCTATGCCCCTGTTACCTAGCAGTAAAATAGGTACCTGGGTGTTAGTCAGCTGTCACGGGCTGCTTCCTGGGGGTGGAGGCCTGGTCGAGGATCGGGCCGCGGGGACACTAAAAAGCCCCGAAATCATCTCAAGATAACCTCAAGATAACTATTCAAACCAACACACACACACATACACACACACACACACACAGGTCCTCGCGGCCTAGTGGAGAACGCTCCATTTTCCTAATAGTAAAGCCAATCTAATGCAATGACTTCTGACCTATTTCTATATCATACCTGCTTTTAAAGTTGCAAATTGTGTGTGTATACTATTTGTGTCTGCAGAATCGAGCTGTTATCTCTCGGAACCCGCCTTTCTAACCAACCTATTTTTCCTGTGTTATGTCGACTACATATATATCTCTCTAACACACACACGCATCCCCAAGAAGCAGCCTATAGCAACTATCCAACTCCCAAATGCTTATTTACTGCTAGTTGAACAGACGCATCAGGTTGAAAGAAACTCCATCCATTTGTTCTTGCCTTGACCAAGATTCGAACTCGGGGCCCCCCTCCAAGCACAAACAGTAAATACCAACAAATTACATATTTGCACACACGCGCACGCACATATTTTTTTTTCACACATGCACGCAAACCCACGTATGGATTTAAACTCGATTAGTACACAAACACGCACATACGGAAGGCTGTAACAAATATTATACCGGTTAGTATTTGCTATCTGTTTATCTCTTCCCTTATCTGTTTACCCTTCCCTTCGTGCCCTTCAAGACCAAGTCTTGATTCCTTCAGACAACCTCCTGGCCTCCAAGACTACTAAAAGGGACCTTACGACCACTGATAAGATCTCTTAGACTAACTTAAACAGGCTTCAGGGTTGTCGTCAGATCGTCAGGAATAACAGGGCCGCCTTCATCGTCCACCACCGTATCTTGGGCCGCGTCCACTTACGGGCTCACCATAGCCCGTGCTACTTGGAACTTTTTGTTCCAGGTAGCGAATCTTTAACAACAACAGCGTCCACATGACTTACACACTCAAAACTCGAAATTTAAGGGGGCCAAACATGAAATGTAAGGGGCCAAACATGAAATGTAAGGGGCCTAACAGGAAATTTAAGGGGCCAAACACGAAATGTAAGGGGCCAAACACGAAATATAAGGAGCCAAACACGAAATGTAAGGGGCCTAACAGGAAATTTAAGGGGCCAAACACGAAATGTAAGGGGCCAAACACGAAATATAAGGAGCCAAACACGAAATGTAAGGGGCCAAACACGAAATGTAAGGGGCCAAACATGAAATATAAGGAGCCAAACACGAAATGTAAGGGACCAAACACGAAATGTAAGGGACCAAACATGAAATGTAAGGGGCCAAACATGAAATATAAGGAGCCAAACACGAAATATAAGGAGCCAAACAAGAAATTTACCCTAATATTTCCCTTCCTATACTTCATGCTATGTCCCACCCTACTACAAGTTTTCCCCCTGGAACACTCCCCACCAATCGGTTTACTACCAGGTCGCAACTGATGCTGGGTGAACAGGGGGGGCGGCGGGAGGTAAGGAAACGCTGTCAATTTGTTTCTGCTCCAGCCAGGATTCGAACCTGGGACCCCGAAGACTGTGAATCGAAGCTCTCCACCGCTAGACCACAAAGCGCCCTAACGCCCTCCCTATATCCTTATTAAAAAAAATCGTTACTGCCGAATAACCCAAAATTTTTGGCATAATATACACTTTGGGGGCCTCGTAGCCTGGTGGATAGCGCGCAGGACTCGTAATTCTGTGGCGCGGGTTCGATTCCCGCACGAGGCAGAAACAAATGGGCAAAGTTTCTTTCACCCTGAATGCCCCTGTTACCTAGCAGTAAATAGGTACCTGGGAGTTAGTCAGCTGTCACGGGCTGCTTCCTGGGGGTGGAGGCCTGGTCGAGGACCGGGCCGCGGGGACACTAAAAAAGCCCCGAAATCATCAAGATAACCTCAAGATATACCATAATATATTAATATTTATTAGAAATAGTGCTGAAGCTCCCTATGACACTTTAAGTCAAGAATTTGTATTCAACACTTACTCAGCTGAATCCTGGGCCAAGAAACTGTTTTATTTAATGGGTTTAATTAGTTATTCATGAGGAATAAACCTTATTGTAAGTTTTATTTTTGTTTACAGGGTGAAGTTGGCGCCGAGGGCCGAAGCAAGTAGATCACGACACACTTGATTGATCTCACGAATGCCAAGATCAACACATTTTAAAAAAGAAGATTTTAGAATTGGTGGTTTTACACGGCAAATTGCGTGCATCCTCGGAGTCGTGTTATTTCCATGTTAACTCTTGCCTAGTTTCTTACTAAATGTTAGGGAGTACACACGCAATTTGTCGCACGAAAGCGACAAAATGGTCCTTTCAAATGTGATCAAGTTTGTACACACACACACACACACACACACACACACACACACACACACACACACACACACACACACACAAGAGAGAGAGCAAGCGTAATGGCACAGTGGTAACACATTAGCCCCGCACCTCGTGAGCAATTTGGGCTGGGTTCGAGTCCTGGTCAAGGAAGACTGTCTAGGCGCCCCGACCATACATTTACAGTACTAACCAGCATACTGTTCGCCCCTGTTCACCCAGCAGTAATTGGATACCTGGTTGTTTCCCGATTAGCGGCTCTAGTTCCAGGAAAAAGTATGGGACAAAGCTTGCTATGAGCTATTGAAAGGGAGAGTTCTTAGCCTGTTAACAGGCATCGGATGTCGTCTGTTCCTGTACCTGAGTAAAGAGAGGGAAAGGGGTGTGGGGGGGAGGGGAGAGGGGGGGAGGGGGGGAGAGAGGAGGAGAGGAGGAGAGGGGGGGGAGAGGGGGGGAGAGGGGGGGGAGAGGGGGGGAGAGGGGGGGAGAGGGGGGGAGAGGGGGGGGGGAGAGGGGGGGGGGAGAGGGGTGAAGGGGAATTAGTGAGAAGAGAGAAGACGTTGGTGGTGGAGAGTTGGGACACAGGTGGGCAGCGAGGCGCCTAGGTCAGAGGTCAAGCACCAGTTGGTCAGCACTAGGGGAGGGGGGGGGGCATTACCTCTCCCTCTCCCCCCCCTCTTCCAGTCTCCTATCTCCCCCTACCAATACTCTCCAGTCATCCTCCTCTTTCGCCAACATATTTTCTCCCTTCTGGACACTCACACAAACTTCCCCCCTTTCTCTCCTCTCTCTCTCTCTCTCTCTCTCTCTCTCCCTCCCTCCTCCTTTTCCTCTGCGATTTCCCCTATGTTACAAGTCATCCCTGGCTAATTCAAAGGGAAAAGGGGTGGTAGAAATGGAAAAGATGATGAATTTTTTTTTACCCCAGACGTGGCTACACACTTACAATGCTAATCAGCATATATACATTTTCTTCTGTCCTCCATGGACAGGGGTGAGAGGTCTCTTAAACATATAGTGTAGTGAATTATTGATCACAGGTGATTGTAGTACTTTTAAAAAGCTAATCTAACCTACATAAATACATCCATTTATATCTGTCTTACATACTACAGGTCCACTACAGGCTGTCTTTACAAGCATGTCAAGTATATCATGCTTTGAGATGCCAACATGTCATGGTATCCAAGGAAATTTAAGTTGAAATCAGCTTTCTTTAGCAGCTAAAACATTCATTCAAATATCACTGACTATTTTCTGGGTGTTCATTGCCGGGAACGCACTCTGCGAGTCACGGAATAATTAATTCCACCGCCTTTGTCTTTTAATAATTCAGTGGCGAACCCTCAAGTTCAGTATGAGTCGAACTAGTACAGTCATGACAGGAAAGTGGAATATATTCTGATGATTGAGGAATCCAAAAATATGAATAAAGAGTGAAGCGATAAAGGAGGAAGACGTAAGGAAAAGGGGAGGACTATAGGGTTTAACCAATGAAGGAGAAGTATTTGGTGGGGGATAATTTTGGTCGTTCTTGCCAAAATATTATATTATAATTATCAGCTGTGTCTTGATAATTACCTCACCTTCCACTTACCAGGGAGGGGTTTGAGGGGAGGGGGAAGGGGTTTGGGGGGGAGGGGTTTGAGGGGAGGTAGGGGGTGGGAATGGGGGGAGGGGAAGGGGAATGCTAGAGGTGGAGGAACATCAGTAGGTGAGAATGATTAGTGAAAACGTGTGAGGATATGACTCGGCATTCATCTCATGAACGCTTTCATTCGCCACCGTGATCCTTCATTCATCTCCTAAACGCCTTCATTCATTACCGTGATCCTTCATTCATGAATTAAAAGATAGTTTCCCTAGCCTAAGTTCTCTGTATTTGATACTCCGTGAAAAGGAGTGAATAGTGAAAGAACACATTGAAGAACTCGATAACAAACTCAGAAATCAAATATTTCCTCACCATTGACATAAAAGAACAACGCTGGATTTACCAGACTGTGGTGTCTCTCATTGGGCCAGTAAGGGACTGTTGCCAAAAGCCGGCAGCAATAGTCCCCTCCCCCCCCCCCCTTGATATATATATATATACATATTTTAGACGGGGTCGCCATATAAGGTATACCAGAGACGGGTAATACCGTGTTACTAAGAAGGCAGAAGAGCCTTGAGGCTATGCTGGTACATTAATATTAAAAGGGGGAGGTTTATATATTGCAATGAGGATGCCTGTCTTGCTTATTGGCTTCGTTGCTTGTGTATGTAAGTCAGCTGTGTGTATGTAAGTCAGCTATGTTTATGTAAGTCAGCTGTGTGTCTGTAAGTCAGCTGTGTGTATGTAAGTCAGCTGTGTGTATGTAAGTCAGCTGTGTGTATGAAAGTCAGCTGTGTATATGAAAGTCAGCTGTGTATATGCAAGTCAGCTGTGTGTATGTAAGTCAGCTAGCTGTGTGTATGCAAGTCAGCTGTGTGTATGTAAGTCAGCTGTGTGTATGCAAGTCAGCTGTGTGTATGTAAGTCAGCTGTGTGTATGTAAGTCAGCTGTGTGTATGTAAGTCAGCTATGTTTATGCAAGTCAGCTGTGTGTATGTAAGTCAGCTGTGTGTATGTAAGTCAGCTGTGTGTATGTAAGTCAGCTGTGTGTATGTAAGTCAGCTATATTTATGTAAGTCAGCTGTGTGTATGTAAGTCAGCTGTGTGTATGTATATGTCAGCTGTGCACGTTATTGCTTTTGACATGTCAGCTGTTGTAAGCCATAGTTACATCGAGCACATGTGCAATTTAAGGTCATCATTACTTCTGGGATGTCAGTCATATTCGTCATAATTACTCCTTGGATGTCAATCAACTTGATCGACTCTAATTCAACGTGGCATCGACGTTAGTTCAACGTGGAATCGACGTTAGTTCAACGTGGAATCGACGTTAGTTCAACGTGGAATCGACGTTGATGACGACCATTTAGAGCACGTAAAACATTAACTATTTTCAATAAAGAGGAAAATCTTTGACACGACCGGTATTGGCATAAAAAATATTAGATAAAAAGACCTTTTGAAGAACTATAATCTGAATTAATCATACCATGAAGTACCGTGAACTATAATGAACTACCATTACCGACTATTTTGTACCATGAAGTACAATATGGGTCGGTAATGGCAGTCATCGTCCTCCTAATCTCTCTCTCGAACGACACGACAGAAACAAATCTGTTCCTTCAAAGGAATGCTTTTAGATGATCTAATGGGAAAACCTAAGGGAAAGAACTCTGAGGCCTTGCAGGGATACAGACACATTTCTAATGTAGTTGACTGGTTTACACCGAGACGCATGTAAACTTGGGGTGGATAGGAGCTGCAGTGGGAGGGAGTTTAGACAAAATTTATTGAAGCTAACTCGATACAGAAGTTGCAAGGTCAGTATGATAAAAAAAATTGATGCATGCGAAAGGAGGAGTTTTTGCATTAAACTAAGAACGCCCGGAAGGCGTGGCCAAGGAGCTGAGCTCGTTCTTGATAGCATATATAAGTGAACACACACACACACACACACACACACACACACACACACACACACACACACACACACACACACACACACACACACACACACACACACACACACACGGACCTAAGAGCCAGAGCTCAATCCCCCGCAAGCACAACTAGGTGAATACAGGGTTGTTGTTATAGATTCAGCTACTCGGAACAAGTTCCAAGTAGCACGGGCTATGGTGAGCCCGTAAGTGAATACAGGGACAATGCTTCATTAATGCACTCCAACACCTGTGAGGAGGCTTGACCAGGTGTCCCGAGAAGAACAGGTGACACTTAAGATCCTTCACTTCTATGACTTACATTGGTACCTATAATACCATCTACCCAAACATCTGTACTCCTATTTACCCACCAACCATCAACACCTACCCTACAATCCTACCTGCCTACCCAAGGACTCGCAAACAGGTTCACAGTCTCACGAATTGCACCTGTTTAGTGTGGTGTTTGGCCTTAGGTCTAAGAACCTGGGGCCAGATTCACGAAAGCACTTACGCAAACACTTACGAACCTGTAGATCTTTTCTTAACCTTTGGCGGCTTTGTTTTCTATTATTAAACAGTTAATGAGCTCCGAAGCACCAGGAGGCTGTTTATAACAATAACAACAGTTGATTGGCAAGTTTTCATGCTTGTAAACTGTTTAATAAATGTAACCAAAGCCGTCAAAGATTGAGGAAAGATGTACACGTTCGTAAGTGCTTGCGTAAGTGCTTTCGTGAATCTGGGCCCTGGTGGGGTAATCAACCCACAACTACAATCAGAATGGTTGTTTTGCCACAATACATGGTTTAACAGCCTGGTTGACTAACTCTCCAACCAGGAGGCCTAGTCAAGAGACCGGGCCGTGGGGGACATCGACTCACGGCACCCACGCATGCTAAGTCGACGTTGTCGTTATTGTTTAAGATTCGCTACCTGGAACAAACAGCACGGGGTATGGTGAGCCCGAGGGTAAGTCGACGTCAGCGTCGACCCTCGGCATGGTAAGATAAGCGTCACGACGTATATATATACAAGGAGGGGACGCGTCTTTGTGACGCGTCCCCTCGTCCTCGCGTCTTTGTGACGCATGCTCTACGTCTTAAAGACGTAGAGCATGCGTTTCGACGTATAAACAAGTAAGTAGATCACGAGCAGGCGAGGAGTCACAATAACGTGGCTGAAGTATGTTGACCAGACCACACACTAGAAAGTGAAGGGACGACGACGTTTCGGTCCGTCCTGGACCGAAACGTCGGAACCGAAACGTCGACGTCCCTTCACTTTCTAGTGTGTGGTCTGGTCAACATAGATCACGAGCCTTGGCAAATATACGCAGAAATCATATGCTTCTCGCCATATATATACGCACAATTAGAGCACTCTTCTCGGCATATATACCTTTTTTAAGCCCTTGGAGAACGAGGCATTATCCAAGTCAAAAAACGTACCACGTCGAACGCTTTGGGTCATGGGAGATTATAAACTCTAAAATGAAGCAAAAAAAAAAAACAAAAAAAACTCTCGCTGGTTGAAATTAATTACGCATCCTGGGTGTGGGTATCTAATCAACCTGTCCTCTTGAATAATACATCGTAATTGGCCGTCAAAATCTCCCCAACGTCAAAATATGGTGTTCTTTAAATCATAACAGCTTGCTAATTTAACATAAGAACATAAGAACATAAGAACAAAGGCAACTGCAGAAGGCCTATTGGCCCATACGAGGCAGCTCCTATTTATAACCACCCAATCCCACTCATATACATGTCCAACCCATGCTTGAAACAATCGAGGGACCCCACCTCCGTGGGGTCCCCAATTTGACGGGCTGCTACGTATTCGAAGCCCTCGGTTCGGTTCGGTTCGGTTCGGTTCGGTTCCTTTCTTCATTTGTTTTTATATGCGAACAAGCATGAATGGTCCCCAGGACTATATGCAACTGAAAACTCACACCCTAGATTTCAGTTGTTTTTATATATACAAGAGTTCATATATTTTTGTAAAGCCATTAGCACGCGTAGCGTTTCGGGCGGGTCTTTAATCCTAATTTTTTCCCTGGAATACGACCCGCCAAATTGATTTATAACCAGGTACCCATTCACTGCTGGGTGAATAGAGGCGTACAATTAAGCATTGGCGCCCAGTCGATCCTCCCCGGCCAAGGTACGAACCTTGACCAAAGCGCTCGCGAAGCGCAGGGCGAGTGAGTTACCAGTGCGCCACGGAGACGCTTCTTACGGGCTATTCATGCCCGTGCCACCTCTTGGGTGGCTTAATCTTTATCAATCAATCTTTGGAGTTACATTATCAATTATAGTAACATGATTCTTCCACATTAGCTCCGGACCTCCCAATTTTTTACATGTTACAGCCCCGCTCCTGTGCCAGGTAAGTCCACTACGGGCTCACCATAGCCCGTGCTACTTGGAACTTTTAGTTCCGTGTAGCTGAACCTAAAAACAACAACAACTTTGTAGTTAGGCTAACCCACTGTATAATCCTCTTAAAGAGTAGCAAATCAGCAGAACAGGTTGGGTACAGAAACGTTTTCACCTCTTGCAGGGTCGACGTTCGAGCCTCCCAAATAGTCTAAGAGGTTAAGGGGCACCGTCTCTTCCCCCCCTTAAGCAATATCCTTACCTTTCTTTCCCCTCAATATTGTGGCAAACATTTTGATATTTTCTTGTTGTCGAGGTTATACTTCAGGGCCGAGTATAACGTATAACTAAGAGGTATAAGAGTATAACGTTTACCTAAGAGATATAAGAGTATGACTCTCATACCTAAAAGTCATACACTCCTCCAGTGTGTGTATAAATTTCCCCCCTTATCGCTTGGTTGCTCGGCCACTCAAGCGTAGAGATTCACATAAACATAAATTTATTAGTCGTTTACTGATAAGTGTTTCTCCATTTATCATTAAAATCGAAAACAAATAGGATAAGCAATTGTCTAGTTTTGTGAGCTTTCGACCCCAGTCGACGCAAGCGGCAATGGAAAGCAACACTGGCTTGCGTCATTTGTTTTTCCAGCTGAAAACACAACACTTTTCCAGAATTTCACGAAAACATTTTCATTGTTTACAAATGGACAAAAAAAATTAATCCCGTATAAATTCATATTTTATAAAGAATCGAGTCGTTTTTCCCGTTATTCCCATATTTTTTTTCCGCTAGTAACGCCATCGTTATTTGTTTTTATTTGAAGTGACGCGTTACTCAACCTAGTAAGGTTGAGACCGTTGTGACTGGTCAGTAACTGGATGGGTGAGCGTGTTTACAGCCTTCCCCAAGGGCGGAAGCCACACGGAGAATATACTGTGTTGAACTCAGTATAGACAATAGCGGAGACTGAAGTATATTTAGTGAATTAGGTTTCAGTATGCACAGTAGTAGAGGGGGGGGGGGAGGAGGTCGAAGTATACATAATGTATACAGAGTGGAGGTATGCATAATGGTTGTGGAGGTCGAAGTTTACACAGTGGGGGGGGGGGGGGGGGCAGAGGATCGACGTATACATAATGGTAGCAGGGGGGTGGGGGGTCGAGTATACACAATAATCGTTAGTCGAAGTATACACAATAATGGAGGTCAAAGTATGCATAGAACTTTATACATGGAGTGTCGTCGAAATTCACACAATAGTGGGGGGGGGGTTATACACAGTATATACACAACGACAGAAACAGTATAATACAGTATTGAAGACTGCAGCAAATAGTATCAGTATACACATCATAGAGGGGACTACAGTATGCAGTAGTAGAAATACAGTATACTGTATTTGGGTTCAGTATACCTTGAAAGGAGGAACTGCAGAGAAGCGTGCCTGAAATTACATCAGAGTTGAGGACTGTATTATACAGTGCTGTTGCCTTCAGAATACAGTAATGAAGCTACAAAATACAGTAGCCAGGCTAGCAGTATATAGCAGTTGGTACGACAGTATACAGTGACGCTAGAATACGCAGTGGAGGAGCTATACAGTGCCAGGTGGCTACAGTATACAGTGTCAGGTGGGTACAGTACACAGTGTCAGGTGGCTACAGTATACAGTGTCAGGGGGCTACAGTATACAGTGTCAGGTGGCTACAGTACACAGTGTCAGGTGGCTACAGTACACAGTGCCAGGTGGCTACAGTATACAGTGTCAGGTGGCTACAGTACACAGTGTCAGGTGGCTTCAGTATACAGTGTCAGGTGGCTACAGTATACAGTGTCAGGTGGGTACAGTATACAGTGTCAGGTGGCTACAGTATACAGTGTCAGGTGGGTACAGTACACAGTGTCAGGTGGCTTCAGTATACAGTGTCAGGTGGCTACAGTATACTGTGTCAGGTGGCTATAGTATACAGTGTCAGGTGGGTACAGTATACAGTGTCAGGTGGCTATAGTATACAGTGTCAGGTGGGTACAGTATACAGTGTCAGGGGGCTTCAGTATACAGTGTCAGGTGGCTACAGTATACAGTGTCAGGTGGCTATAGTATACAGTGTCAGGTGGGTACAGTATACAGTGTCAGGTGGCTACAGTACACAGTGTCAGGTGGGTACAGTATACAGTGTCAGGTGGCTATAGTATACAGTGTCAGGTGGGTACAGTATACAGTGTCAGGGGGCTTCAGTATACAGTGTCAGGTGGCTACAGTATACAGTGTCAGGTGGCTATAGTATACAGTGTCAGGTGGGTACAGTATACAGTGTCAGGTGGCTACAGTACACAGTGTCAGGTGGCTACAGTACACAGTGTCAGGTGGCTACAGTATACAGTGTCAGGTGGCTATAGTATACAGTGTCAGGTGGGTACAGTATACAGTGTCAGGGGGCTTCAGTATACAGTGTCAGGTGGCTATAGTATACAGTGTCAGGTGGGTACAGTATACAGTGTCAGGGGGCTTCAGTATACAGTGTCAGGTGGCTACAGTATACAGTGTCAGGTGGCTATAGTATACAGTGTCAGGTGGGTACAGTATACAGTGTCAGGTGGCTACAGTATACAGTGTCAGGGGGCTACAGTATACAGTGCCAGGTGGCTACAGTATACAGTGCCAGGTGGCTACAGTACACAGTGTCAGGGGGCTACAGTATACAGTGTCAGGGGGCTACAGTATACAGTGTCAGGGGGCTACAGTACACAGTGTCAGGGGGCTACAGTATACAGTGTCAGGTGGCTTCAGTATACAGTGTCAGGGGGCTACAGTTTACAGTGTCAGGTGGCTTCAGTATACAGTCAGGGGGCCCTTACACCCTGTAGGAGGGAGGTATAGGTCGTCATGAAGAAGGGAGTGACGGGCCGCCCTGCCTGTAGGCTAGAACCACGACCCGATAAAAACTTGTCGGGTCGGGTCGGGTGAGCAGGAGTGTGCGTGTGGTGGGGGGGGGGGCGGCAGGAGAGTTGGGGATGGGGGTGGGGGGGGGGAGGTAGAGAAGAGGATGAGGGCAAAGTAGAGGGGTTGGAATAGAATAGGGGGGGTTCGGGGGTGCAGGGGTAGGGAAAGGGGGGGGGGAGAATAGCATTCTTCAATAGAATAGCAATAGAAGAAGGGGCATTGATGTGGATGGAATACCCGGCGATGCCCGGGTCGCGACCTTGTGCCCAGGATCCCTTACACACACACACACACCCTTACAGATCTCTCCCTCACCCATACACCAATCACCCACCACACATACACAGCCAGGTGTCACCCATATACACAGCCAGGAGTCACCCATATACACAGACAGGTGTCACCCATATACACAGCCAGGTGTCACCCATATACACAGCCAAGTGTCACCCATATACACAGCCAGGTGTCACCCATATACACAGCCAGGTGTCACCCATATACACAGCCAGGTGTCACCCATATACACAGCCTATACACATCTCCCCTAAACATAACCTCCCCATCTCCCTCCCCCCAATCTTCCTTAAACACAAACGACCCTGTAAACATTAGATAAAGATAAGACATAATGTTCATAGATATCTAGGCGGCCTAACTAGGCTTCACTAGCTATAAATCTGGCAGAAACAGAGTAAGAAAAATGTCGCAGATAAACACAATTGATCAATTATTAGTTACCCTAAAATCATAGATTTGTCATTATCATCAACGTCCCTAAGCCTAAAAAAA
>NC_091201.1:25066587-25116587 GCF_040958095.1 Procambarus clarkii
ATCCCTTGTTCCAGGAGATTAGCGTCCGCCATTTGTCCCTATAAAGATTAGCTTCTATCCTTTTTTTGATACGGGCTCACCATAGCCCGTGCTACATGGACACTTCGTTCTGAGTAGCTAAATCTGAAACAACAAATACAACCTTTTTTGAGACGGTTACAGCCTCGCTCCTGTGCCAGGTAAGTCCACTACGGGGCTCACCATAGCCCGTGCTACTTGGAACGTTCTATTCCCAGTAGCTGAATCTTAAACAACAACCTTTTTTTTAAGACTATCCTCCGTCCCCTTGACCCCTAGAACCTCACCTCAGTCCCTTATTACTCAAGAATAACCTCATTCACCTGCTCCTTTGCTTCAGCAATATACAGTAATTAAAGGATATTAAACCCCGCATTACTTACAATATTTTATTATCGTAGCTCGATTATTAATAATACAAAAAATGCCAAAATGTAGAAGAAAAGCAAAAATCGAGTTCCAGCAAGACTTATAGACACATATGCGAAGTAACCAGCAGTTTCGCTGCGGTACCAAGTCAGTGAAATAGGTCCAAAGTGGTGTTAAATCTGGTCTTGATTATCTTTTAATAAGCAGGTTCAACCAGAGTGTTGTGGTTTTTACCCCTCGAACGTGATTTTCACGAGCCCCTTTAAAACAATGATTCCCAACAGTGAACTGACGATTCGGCAAGATTCACGCTTTATATAATATTAATTAATCCAAAATTAAATCAGGGGTAATTTGTTTCATTTACGAGTAAAATTGATATATTTATGTGTGTGTGTGTGTACTCCCCTAGTAGTGTTTGCGGGGGTTGAGCTCTGGCTCTTTGGTCCCGCCTCTCAACCGTCAATCAACAGGTGTACAGATTACTGAGCCTATTGGGCTCTATCATATCTACACTTGAAACTGTGTATGGAGTCAGCCTCCACCACATCACTTTCTAATGCATTCCATTTGTCAACCACTCTGACACTAAAAAAGTTCTTTCTAATATCTCTGTTGCTCATTTGGGCACTCGGTTTCCACCTGTGTCCCCTAGTGCGTGTGCCCCTTGTGTTAAACCCTTGTGTGTGTGTGTGTGTGTGTGTGTGTGTGTGTGTGTGTGTGTGTGTTAGTGCTACATAATTCGAAATCATGTAATTATGTACAATAAAGTATATAAATATAATTTTTTTTTTATTTTATATCAAGATATCAGACAAAGTTTTCTCTGAATGTCCTTATATTAGGTAGAGTTGTTATACAAACCAAGTTTCATAAAGATTATTTTGCACAGATATGAACTTTGAAGTCAGCACTGATTATAGGCATTATATATATTTTTAACTACTACTAACTTAGCAACTTCACCTAAAATGATACATCGATTAGTCCTCAGTACTGCCTAACATAACTAAAATTCGTCTCCCGTTTAATACCGAAAGGTTTGCAGACGAGGAGTTACAATAACGTGGCTGAAATATGTTGACCACACAGGAGACATCTCCCGTCACACAAGGTGCAGTCGCACCTCCACAGATCTCCAGTATCACCTCTTGATACTGGTAATGGCTCAAAAGAGCCACCACTTACGGGCTATTCATCCCCATGCCACCTTTTGGGTGGCTTAATCTTCATCAATCAAATGTTGACCAAACCACACAAATCAATCGACTTGAGAATGGTCCAGGACGGACCGAAACGTCGTCGTCCCTTCACTTTCTAATGTGTGATTTGGTCATCACCGAAAGGTTTAAGCACGTTACTCGGTGTATATATTTTCCTTTAGTCCTGGACAATGTACAGGACTCAAGTGCAGCTGTTGGCTAGTCAGAAAGCTCTTGCGGAGGCCTTAATAACCCTCCTGTGATTGATAGACCCTAATCCTAACCCCAGACCAATGTTAAATAACACCTTAAATCACCATTCAAACATGTCAATATTGTGAAATTTATTGAACATTCCCGTACCTAAAGCTAGCTTTAACTAACTTATTAACCCATAACGAGCACAATTTTCAATTATTACACAACAGGAAAAATGCAATTTTTCTCGGCATATTTTTCGATTTATTAAGGAAACAAAATTATCTTCCCTCACAAACTCACCGTAAGTAAAGGGGTCCGCTAATAACATATTTGATTTAGACAATTTTTTTTTTGCGCCAATCAGGTACAAGGTTTCGGACCATAGGTATAATCACGGCCCAAGTGTTTAAGCCGTCCGGCCATCATATGGTCCACATAGAACTGACTTACAACTCTCGGAAGAGATTAGTCAGGTGTCACGGCAACTTCTCTAGCCTGTTATAGGTGACCTCTGCCCACCGCCCGCTAGTGATTATAGGCCCGTAGCCCCTCAGGGTCTATAATAATCACCCTAATAGGATTGTAATCCTCGGTTGTAATCCTAGGCCTGCGATGTTGTTTTGTGGACTTTACGAGGCGTAAAGTTGCCAATTTTACATCGCATTAGGATGTTTTTAAACCAATCGTTACGATGCGCTTCTAAGATAGGTATTAGCCTAAGGGGAGCTGGTCGGCCGAGTGGACAGCACGCTGGACTTGTGATCCTGTGGTCCTGGGTTCGATCCCGGGCGCCGGCGAGAAACAATGGGCGGAGTTCCTTTCACCCTATGCTCCTGTTACCTAGCAGTAAATAGGTACCTGGGTGTTAGTCAGCTGTCACGGGCTGCTTCCTGGGGGTGGAGGCCTGGTCGAGGACCGGGCCGCGGGGACACTAAGGAGCCCCGAAATCATCTCAAGATAACCTCAAGAAGGGATAGAAGTGGAATAGTGGTTTTTAAATTGGCAGAGGGACTCGCAGTGATTACTCTCCCAGACATGTGTTCTATCTAACCGGGTCTTTCGTGAACACGAACGAACATTTGGCCTTAATGGCCATCGAGAGACCCTATGAACAATGGAACATCATAATACTTATAATACATAATACATCATACATCATATGATCATACATCATAATATAATGCGGATCAATGGTTGTCTTGCATGATGTGGGGGGCAAGATCTAGGTTTCTTCTAGAAACTTCGGTTTCAACCCTTTTAACCCTGTCGTAGCTCAGTCGATTAAGGCAGTGTCTGGGATGCTCCCGGAAGCAGGTTCGAATCCTCGTCATGGCCCTTGTGGATTTGTTCAAGATCTAGGTATTGGGGGAAGACTCAAGACTCATGGGTACTCTTGTTCTTGTAATGGGTATAGTGTTGGGGGAAGAGGGAGAGGCCCAGGGGCCAGATTCACGAAACAGTTACGGAAGCACTATTGAACCTGTACATCTTTTCTCAATCTTTGGAGGCTTTGTTTACAATTATTAAACAGTTAATGAGCTCCAAAGCACCAGGAGGCTATTTATAATAATAACAACAGTTGATTGGCAAGTTTAGATGCTTGTAAACTGTTTAATAAATGTAATCAAAGCCGTCAAAGATTGAGGAAAGATGTACACTTTCGTAAGTACTTGCGTAACTGCTTCGTGAATCTGGCCCCAGGAGAGTAAAGTTCTGGGAATGGGTGGCGTTGGAAAGGAGTTTCTAGAGGATAAGACTTTTGGTCTGATGGCTAAGACGTTGAGACTTTTATCCCAGTAGGTTAAAGTCTTATGTGGGGGGGGGGGGAAGACAAAGTCTTATGTGGGGGGGGGGGGAAAGACCAAGTCTTGCGTGTACGAGTGGAGGTTTTAACGTGATTAGCTTCTGATTGTAAATGATTCGTTTCACTATTCCTCCTAGGTTTGCACTATATACCGTTCTTTCTAACTTTTCTCTCATCCTATGAGTCCTTTTCATTTTTTACAATTGTAAAAATTGTAAAAAATGAGTCTTCCTCATCCTGTCTTCTCCATTAAGTTTCCCATTCAGAGCCAAAGTAGAAAAAATAAGTCAAAATTGGCATGATCATCAATGTCTATTAAGGGTAATTGGGATCCGCCCACTGCCTTAATCACTGGTCTGACCCCATTTTAGTCTCCTAACTGTAAACAGGTTCATCACTGTGAAAACCATCAGCTGGTCACTGTTATCATCAACTCTTCATCAGTGAAAACACCATCAACTGTTATTCACTGTAAAAACAGCAGCTGTTCGTCACTGAGATGAGGATTCACTGTCCCGGAGGCTGTGATATGAGCTTCACCGTCTGACGTATTAGCAAAAAGGAAAACCTGCTTCCATTAATATGTTTTGCCTCGTAAAGATATATATAATCTAAGGGCGTAATTTGGTCTAGATTTTGGCTTTAAACTTGCCTGCTTGCTTGCTTGCTTGCTTGATTGATGTCGACCTGGAACCGGTGTCCAGGTCGACTCCATAAAGTTTCTAGTCTGTGTTCTATGTCTTTATTAGATTCATTTTTTTCTGTATGTCTGACTGTATATCTTTCACTGTGTCCCGTCTCTGTATATCTTTCACTGTGTCCTGTCTCTGTATATATCTTTCACTGTGTCCTGTCTCTGTATATATCTTTCACTGTGTCCTGTCTCTGTATATATCTTTCACTGTGTCCTGTCTCTGTATATCTTTCACTGTGTCTATTTCTCTTAGTTTCTTGTGGGCACTGGTGCCACATCGTGAGCTGCAACACTGGTGATGACAGGTGGCAACACTGGTAGTTAAGCCATAAACACAGTCTGTAAAAACAATGAAAACAGCTGTTTCGATCGTAACAGCAGCAGCAGCTGGACTCACAAGGCTTAACTATGCACCTTCAAATGCACAGGTGCACACGCGCAAACTCAAATATGGAAAATACTCCCCGGTCATACAGGCTCGCGCATACACGCAAATATACATTCAGAAACAAATACCCACGCATGCGTGAATGATGACGTAAACAAAAGAGAAGCGCTTACGTTTACACATGCACACACGCACGCACGCACTTACTGCCCATATCCTCCCCCATCCCCCTATACACACACACACACACACACACACACACACACACACACACACACACACACACACACACACACACACACACACACACACACACACACACACGTGTCATAAGACAAAGAGCGTTGGGTAGACGGGACACCACGAGCGTAGCTCTCATCCTGTAACCTATCAACGGTATAGGTTAAGTAATAATTGTAATTAAGAAGCAATAAGATGCTTATCTTAACATACTAAGAAGGTTAGGTGAGGTCGGTGAAGCCAATATTGACTTCAAGCAAGTGCGAGTCCGGGTTGATGAGTGAATCGAAATGACAGTGGATGGTGACGAGAATGACGGAACAATTGTTAGAGAACAAGTGGAGGAACGAGATTAAGAACACGATGGTGAGAAGACATGATAGGATAAGAAGACATGATAGGATAAGACATGCTAGGAAGACATGATAGGATAACCTAATATTCCTATCCTGGAATAGGATCATCCTATTCCAGGATAGGAATATTAGGATGAAGGGGGATTAAAGTGAACTAGGATGATGAAAGACGACGCAGGCCCCAAGAGGAATCAGAATGAGGGACTCGAGATAACTGAACACGACAGATGAACAGGATCAGAGAACACGGGGAGTCGACTGAGGTAAAGGAAGCACTAAGGAGGATCAGGATGCAGCCAAACTGAGCACTAATCAAAGAGGAAGCAGAGCACTAATCAAGAGAAAGTAGAGCACTAATGAAACAGGAAGCAGAGCACTAATCAAGAGAAAGCAGAGCACTAATGAAACAGGAAGCAGAGCACTAATCAAAGAGGAAGTAGAACACTAATTAAGAGGAAGCAGACACTAATCAAAGAGGAAGCAGAACACTAATCAAGAGGAAACAGAACACTAATTAAGAAGCAGGGCACTAATCAAGAGGAAGCAAAGCACTAATCAAAGAGGAAGCAGAGCACTAATCAAGAGGAAACAGAACACTAATTAAGAAGCAGGGCACTAATCAAAGAGAAAGCAAAGCACTAATCAAAGAGGAAGCAGAGCACTAATCAAAGAGAAAGCAAAGCACTAATCAAAGAGAAAGCAGAGCACTAATCAAAGAGGAAGCAGAGCACTAATCAAAGAGAAAGCAAAGCACTAATCAAAGAGGAAACAGAACACTAAGAGGAAACAGAGCACTAAGAGGAAGCAGAGCACTAATCAAGAAGAAACAGAACACTAATCAAGAGGAAGCAGAGCACTAATCAAGAGGAAGCAGAGCACTAATCAAGAGGAAGCAGAGCACTAATCAAGAGGAAGCAGAGCACTAATCAAAGAGGAAGCAGAGCGCTCATTACCAATACAATAGAATATTGACCCTGGCCACCACACATAACTGATGTTAATATATACATTGGTGCAATTACCGACACATAACATGATACACGACGTGACAAGTGACGTGACAAGTGACGTGACACGTGACGTGACACGTGACGTGACACGTGACGTGATACAGATTGTAATCTTCTCCATAATACACGCGTGATTAATAACAAATTGCCTCATAACTATGTACGAAGAATAAGATTAAAAAAAAAAATAGAACAGGTTATATTAAGACTAGTAGACCGGACCCAAGTGTGAGTGTGTGTGAGTGTGTGTGTGTGTGTGTGTGTGTGTGTGTGTGTGTGTGTGTGTGTGTGTGTGTGTGTGTGTGTGTGTGTGTGTGACTTGTTTGGAAGAGGACCCGATTAAGATCGCTATCTTGTTAAACAGAAGGTATTCACAACTTAGCCAGTAGCGCAGATAAAGACTGATTATGTCGACGAGATACTGGTCTGCTTTAACGGTGTGGGCTGTTTAAATAGTGGCTCGTTTAATTGAGGTTGCAATCTATGCAACTCGGCAATATATATATATATATATATATATATATATATATATATGAATGAAAACTCACACCCCAGAAGTGACTCGAACCCATACTCCCAGAAGCAACGCAACTGGTAACTACAGGGCGCCTTAATCCGCTTGACCATCACGGCCGTCAAAAGGAAGTGATAGCCGAGGCTATTTGAGCCACTTCCCCGACGGCAACTCGGATGGTAATCTTGGGCATAGCATTTCACCAAATCACCTCATTCTTTGGGGCACACGTGAGGAACACAAATGCGAACAAGCCTGAATGGTCCCCAGGACTATATGCGAATGAAAACTCACACCCCAGAAGTGACTCGAACCCATACTCCCAGAAGCAAAGCAACTGGTAACTACAGGGCGCCTTAATCCGCTTGACCATCACGGCCGTCAAAGGAAGTGATAGCCGAGGCTATTTGAGCCACTTTCCCGACGGCAACTCGGATGGTAATCTTGGGCATAGCATTTCACCAAATCACCTCATTCTTTGGGGCACACGTGAGGAACACAAATGCGAACAAGCCTGAATGGTCCCCAGGACTATATGCGAATGAAAACTTTGCTTCTGGGAGTATGGGTTCGAGTCACTTCTGGGGTGTGAGTTTTCATTCGCATATAGTCCTGGGGACCATTCAGGCTTGTTCGCATATTATATATATATATATATATATATATATATATATATATATATATATATATATATATATATATATATATATATATATATATATATATATATACATCATCTCCCAAATCAATGTTACCTTTGTACAAGAAATCAATAAGTTCTCGTTGTATTTATCAAATGTGCCTCTGTAACCCTTTCCACTACCGCCCACAAGATGGGTATGGGGTGCATAATAAATGAACTAAACTATCTATCAAAAGGAGTGTTGAACATTGTATATAATTTGACATATTTGTGAAAACTGCCGCTTGTAACGATGAATTGCTCACTTGCTTAGCTGAACGAACTATGGGGGGTTCAGTTCCATAGGTTAAGTAATAATTGTAATTAAGAAGCAATAAGATTGTAATTAAGAAGCAATAAGATTGTAATTAAGAAGCAATAAGATGAATGCCCAGTTATTAGACCTTTCAGACCAGTTGGTATGAGGTACCTGGAGCTTTGCAATTACTTTATTCACTCTCGTATTCTTGAAGATATCCTCACAGTATACCCAAAATTTGCCAGTGCAGGCTATTAAACACATGGCCCTGTATGACTAACCATCCTGCGAGATGGGGACTTGTATTACCACTGCTACCTTATTCAATCTTGTGTTGTTGATATCCTCAAAATGCATCCGGAGTCTGCCAGTGCAGACCGCTTATCACATGCCTCTGTATGACTAACCATCCTGTGTGATGGGGATTTTATAGCATCACCTAGTTGGCTTTTTTGACACACTGTACTCCACTTCATATAGTCTAGGGTAGCTGCACTAATGCAGATGTACCTCATAACTTAATAAAAAAAAAAAAAAAAAAGCAATAAGATGCTTAACATACTAAGAAGGTTAGGTGAGGTCGGTGTTTTCTATGAAGCTTTTCAAGGTAAACTAAAATATTTACAATCAATTAGTATGTCACATATGCACTTATTAAATAAGCCAATATTGACAAAGCAAGTCCGAGAACGGGTTGCAGCCTCTGAAACACCTTTCCACCACCGCCCACGGGATGGGTATGGGGGTGCACCACCGCCCACGGGATGGGTATGGGGTGCACAATAAAGAAAGAAATTGAATTGAATCTTCCGTGAACTTTAACTAGAATAAAACTAGTTTTTATATGCAACATGACCTAATTAGATCTAATCTGGCTTAAGTAGTCCTAAACTTACATAAGAGCAGACCAGCTCTAACTAGACCTATTTGGACTTTTAGACCTATTTAGACCTATTTTGGACTTTTTTCGCATCGAAAACAGCTCAAGAACACTTGCAAATTGACGTAGGATACTGTTCCAGTGGCCCAGTGCTTACACTCAGCAGGCGTTTTCAACCGGTTTCGAACCAAAGCAGAAATGGCAGACTCGGCACTGTTCCTTAACTCTTCGCCCCTGTTAACCCTCTGGCCGAGGACCTGGATGTAAAACGACTGGTTGGTCGTGTTCCGGGGGCAGGAGAGGGTGGCGGGGGGGGGGGGATAACAAATAGGGCCAGGCTTAAGCTGAGCTAAGGGAAGGAAAAGCTTTAAGCCAAAGCTGACAAGGGTAAGAACCTGACTGTCTGCTCCTGCATTCACTTGCATAAGACTTTTTTCTTAACTGCAACCAAGCATAAGATATGTCCAGCTGCTCTGTTCTTTATAATGCACGATGAGGACAGATCAAAAGATTAAAGTGTTTCAGGTTTTGTAAATAGAAATCAATACAATAAATGATATTGCTCTGAATGACGTGATTCTCTGGTAAAGACGGTCTTGTTAAGATGATCTAGTTAAGCAGACATAAAACATTAAGATGGCATGAATAATTAAACAAGTGGAATCTTTATACAAAAGTAAAATGCCCCTTGCCATTATGACAAGCTAATATGGAAGCCAGTAACACTTAGTTACAATCTGCGTATGACAACAATATGGTTAAGATGGCTCGCCTCTTAACACAAGGGGTCCAATTAAGATAACTATTCGGATAAGGCGTGCCCAAACCCCTCCGTGACTGTGGCCGGTTAATCAGCTCAGCAACCCCCCACTTTGACAACCAGGACAATCCGTCATCACACAACTTCGAAGCTTCCCCCCCCCCCCTCTCAACCCACCCAACCTCTTTAATATAACCCCATTACCCATCTCTCCAACCTATCAACCGGGTCATAAGCACCTTGCGGGCAACACCTTGAGTGCCGGTCAACTATTCGCCTGTTAAAGGTCCACCAAAGTCATGTTAACTAGCATCAACTACAGTAACCGCCAGATAACCTAGGGTGTTATTATTGTCAATTATCTCTGGGGTAAGAGGGTGGTCGTGGGTAATGACAGGGGCCAGGGAGATGGGTGCTGGTCGTACGTCCTGAGGTAATGAGATCCCACTGTCGCCCACAGACAGACACTCCAACTATACTCGTCTCAATCTATGACACTAAAGTGCCGAATACCATTTGCTTTAGCACTTACTGCAGTACTAATGGAAGCGAAATTGCACACACACACACATGATAGGGGGGACACACATGAGGGGGGGACATGATAGGAACGTATAAGATACTCAGAGGGATTGACAGAGTGGACATAGACGAAATGTTCACACGGAATAGTAACAGAACGAGGGGACATGGATGGAAGCTTGAAACTCAGATGAGTCACAGAGATGTTAGGAAGTTTTCTTTTAGCGTGAGAGTAGTGGGAAAATGGAATGCACTTCAGGAACAGGTTGTGGAAGCAAATACTATTCATAATTTTAAAACCAGGTATGATAGGGAAATGGGACAGGAGTCATTGCTGTAAACAACCGATGCTCGAAAGGCGGGATCCAAGAGTCAATGCTCGATCCTGCAGACACAACTAGGCGAGTACACACACACACACACACACACACGATATATGTATACATACATGTGTGAAGTGTGTATCTGTCAGTTTGTCCGATGTTGGAGGCCAGACAGACACTAACCTCACCCAGTTTTTTGCAAGAAATTGCTGCTGAGTACGTGCCATCAGAGGAAAGAGTATCACGTGATAGTGTGTCAAACTTACCCTCCTTACATTGTCATGTTTTAGAGGCTTAGCGTCCCAGAGGCCCGGTCCAGGCCTTCTCCCTCAGGCAAAATCCCACAATAATATTTGCTCGACTCTGATTTATTTCCTTTGTCATATTGTAAAATTATACGCACTGATCACGGTAAAACTGTCAAAACAACTCTAAAAAATTCTTTGGTCATAACAGGCAGCTCTGTGTTCATGATCCAGTCAACAATCCAGTCCACCAAAACGTACCACAATGAACGTACTGCACCGCCTTCGATTGCACCTGGCATAGCCCAGTGCAGTCATAGATTAATATATCGAATTTTGCCGTGAAAATCCCCAATGTCAAAATATGATGAACAACAATTCATAGAGGATCGCCAAACTTACTGACCGTAACGTTTCATGAGGTAAGATACGGGCAATTTAGTACAACATTTCAGTGGCATTTTGATAACTCGAGAGTATGGGATGCAAAGTCAGTCTCTCTAGTAAAACCTTCCCACTCTCCCTATGCTCCTCCGCCTTCCAAACAATGCTACTTAGAGAGAGAGAGAGAGAGAGAGAGAGAGAGAGAGAGAGAGAGAGAGAGAGAGAGAGAGAGAGAGAGAGAGAGAGAGAGAGAGAGAGAGAGAGAGAGACCAGTTTTTTCTGAACCAGTTTATACCTGGAGTGAACCCAAGCACTGGGTCGACACGGGGTAGATGCAAGTACCTTGCCTCGGACCTCGGTCACACACATGTTTCCGTTTATAGACATGTTAATAACCTTTTAGCATACAATGTAACGAAAAGATATATCAGTTAAATTAAGAAAAAAACTACTAAATATTAGTGTATTCATTACCTTTGTATAGGACCTTTCAACCGCGTCTATCAACCTTAAAATGCTTCGCCTGTTAATACATGATCTATCGAAGATGATTCGCAGTTTTAAATCATTCGATAGTTCATTTTGTTAACCTCTAGAGATGCAAACCCACAAATCTGAAAATGAAGATTTAATTACGTTTCTGTCCGTCCATTTACAATTATCATGTAATGGTCCAGGACAGAACTAAGCTAACTATAGTTAATTTATCATCATCCCATACCAATCCTGCTGGCGTATAGTGAAAGGTTACAGAGGAATCTAATGGGGTTCCAACTCCATGGAACCTAAAGGGGTTCAGTAAGCAAATTACAATCTTGATGAGGTAGTTACACAGTTTAGTGCTTAAGAACGATTATTAAATGTGTTTGAGAGCGGCTACAAGTACCGTCTCTCGGCTAAATACCTTAAAACTTGTGCAGATTTGTCTATTAGGCACACTGAACCCCCCATCCTATGGTCAACAGTGGAATGGCTACAATCACCCACATTTCCTACAAACCGTTAACTAACTGGGGATATTTGGCTAAAATGTCTGATAGTTAATCACTTTGAAATATTGACACATTTCTCGACCATTTGTTATGGCGTTGTCTCTAACCTCAACGTATCTTTTCGCACTCCATCACATAGTGTGGAAGGATGTGGGAATAATTTTGCTGCCACAGTTTATAGATTGCAACCTTGCAAACTCTTCATTTTCAGATCGATGGGTTGTTGACCAGACCACACACTAGAAGGTGAAGGGACGACGACGTTTCGGTCCGTCCTGGACCTATTCTCAAGTCGATTGTGACTTGACTTGAGAATGGTCCAGGACGGACCGAAACGTCGTCGTCCCTTCACCTTCTAGTGTGTGGTCTGGTCAACATAATTTAGCCACGTTATTGCAACTCATCGCCTGCATCGATAGGTTGGGTGTGTAATCCACAGCCTCGCTATTGTGATTGTTTACGTATGTAGTTAAATTATTACAAATACTTCTCTGTTAATTATCGCCTAAGCTCTTTACAGTTGGTTCATTCTTGTACTGAATATTGTCTCTATCTAGACTTGGCTTCCTACAAATACCTGCTGTGAAGCCTACAAGCCAGGGGCCAGATTCACGAAACCACTTACACAAGCACTTACGAACGTGTCCATCTTTCCTCAATCTTTGACGGCTTTAGTTACATTTATTAAACAGTTCACAAGCATGAAAACTTACCAATCAACTGTTGTTGTTGTTATAAACAGCCTCCTGGTGCTTCCGAGCTCATTAACTGTTTAATAATTGTAAACAAAGCCGCCAAAGATTGAGAAAAGATGTACAGGTTCGTAAGTGCTTGCTTAAGTGCTTTCGTGAATCTGGCCCAAGAGCTTTAAGTCTAACGATCTCACAAGCTTTTCCAGCCTAATTCCCAACCCACTTTAGACGTAAGGCATTTTCTCTCTTTTATCTTTTTTTAGAGATATTGTCATAGCTTGTATTTATGTAATTAGCCTTAGCAAGCAATTCAACCCCTTCGCTAATCAATCGTAATAATCTTCATTTTGCTACCCATGGAAATAATTAATTTTCACAAAAAAAACTTAGAGTTAGTCATCAATACATTTTTCATATTTCAAAGCCTTATTATGGAACGCTTGTCTATCACGTGTCTTTCGTAAAGGAGCCTTCAATCTCTTCCTGCAGGAGCACGGTCAATAATGACCTGACGAGAGAAACTCACTTGGGCGGTTTTTCTGGGGCCGACACATGCATGATTGGGCTTTGCCTGAGATCAGTGTCAGTCATCAGAAAACAAATGGAGTGTGAATTTCGGCCAAAATAGATTGAGTTGATGGATTTTTTTTTTTTTGACCAGTAGATTCTTTTGCCTCTATACCAAGCACAATATATATATATTTTTAAAACATCAATATTAATAAAAACTAATCTAGGAAATATATAATAAAATACATATTCACAAACGAATTAAATAAATTTCCTGAACATACGGCTCAAATTTGAATGTAATAAACATATTGTTTTCATTTTAGAATGATTTAAATTTCAGAAAATTATTTCCCAGCGTAAATGATAAAAATTAAAATTAAATCCACAATAGTCGCAGCAAAACCACATTCAATAAATCTTACAGATTTATATTATATTTAAGTGAAGCCCAAGGAGCTCAACCTCGGCTCAACCTGTCATCTCTGATAACACGTCGTATTTTGAGTTAAAAGTCCCCAATGTCAAAATAAGATATACTAAATGTCTCAGCGGCTGCAATAAATTCACGTGATGTCTCGTTTTCAGTCTTGGGTCCTCGGTTAGGTTTGTATTATATATATATATATATATATATATATATATATATATATATATATATATATATATATGTGTGTGTGTGTAAACAGATGATTATAATTAGTTTGGTGTTTAGTATGTGAGCCAGCCATGACGCTTTATGTGTTTCTTCTTTTCCTTGTATCTGCTTTAATAATCTGTTTCATATTATTGAGAAATTTATATATATTTTTTCCTGCTTTATTTTTTGAGCGTTGGTCATCTTTGTCTTCGAGCTTACGTAAAGGGGTTTTTAGTTTGTCATTATTTTTACCTATTATCCCTTCCCTTTCTCACCTTTACTTCCCTCATACCTACGTTGCTACTTATCAACTGAATCTACCTATTGTCTACAAGCTTATTTACCCATCTTATATATTTGCCTATGAACTAACCCACCTACCTATCTACCTGACGCAATCGCTAGAGAAACATTGTAATTTTTTTTCCCCCAAAGATCATTTAAACATTAAAGAATGTTTAAGAATGGCAAGCCAGTCTCTCCTGATTGCCTCCTCAAGCATCGCCAGTATCAGTGCGTTGGTCAAGCATGCTGATCTAATACCCTAAACATGGCCTTGTGATCCAGGAGGTTAAGCGATTTAAATCCCATTAAATCTGTCTTCTGCCAAACCTCACATGTGTGGGAAGATGTTCACGCCCATCTGGGGGGCAGGACATCCATTCCCTTTACTCACACTGGCTGATGGCACTGCTATAGTTCATCAGTGAGATCAGGGAGGATTTAGTGATGGTGTAGTGGAGAACTAGAGTGATTCAAGTGGTGGACTAGATTGTGTTCACTTCATTATTCCACCTAGTTGTGCATGCAAAGGGACGAGATTCAGTCCATGGGTTCCACCTCACTCTTTTTTTTTCAATCTGTTTTCAAGTAAACCTGTGTCGGGGTTAATATCTGGTTTTGAAGCAACCCGTCCTCTAAAAAATAACGTCACTTTTGGCTGGTATGCGCGCTATGGCCAAATTTGGACGTAATTTGAAATGAAATCGACTCACAAAAGTGACGTTCTGTTCCGTTTTCTGTTTGAGTCGTCCGGCGTACGCGCAGAGGTTATGAGAGGACATTTTAAATTAACGTTTTTCATAACGTTTTGAAACTTTATGAGAATTTCCTGCCCACCTAACCTATCAGAGGACCCTTAACTGACTGTTGTTGAAAAAAAAAAAATCCCAAATTTATTTTCATATTTTTTTCATTTTCAAATTACATCCAAATTCGGCCATACGGGCAAACAGCCAAAAGCGACGTTCTTTTTAAGAGGACAGGTTGAAGAGGTCGTGGTGTGACTTAAGAGCGGTAAGGACATTCTTTGGTGACACGAGTCCGGTCTGGCACGATCTTCTCCATTAACTTGAATGCAAAACTTTTCCTCAGAAGCTTAATAACGAAAATAATAAATTAAAAGAGGGAGACGAATAACAAGAGAAAAAGGAGAGAAAAACAACAGGAACTGAGAAAAAGTGGAAATAAAAAAGGAAATAAAAAGGGAAATAATAAAAGGAAATAAAGAGGGGGAAAGAAGACACCTGTTCTTGGTCATTTTACCAGGCGAACTTTCATTAATAACTACACACATTGTGTAGTATTTTCTACCACAGTTAGCATTACAAAATACTAACTACCACATATGCTGTATACATTCTCATCCGTCCTCCATACACAGGATGAGATATGTTCCAGTGTATTCACCTAATTGTATTCATCTAGTTGTGCTTGCGGGGGTTGAGCTCTGCTCTTTCAGTCCGCCTCTCAACTGTCAATCAATCAACTGTTACCATTAATTTTGTGGTTATTAACACACACACACTCAGGAAGCAGCCCTTAACAGCTGTCTAACTCCCACCTAGTATGCAGACGAGGAGTCACAATAACGTGGCTGAAATGTGTTGACCAGACCACACACTAGAAAGTGAAGGGACGACACCTAGGTTACTAGGTGGTTACTAGGTCGTCCCACCTAGTAACCTAGTAAAGTGCACACAATCTGGAGTGAGTGAAAGCACTCAAGGTGATTAAGGGGGAGATTCAAACCACTAACGTCGACGTGGCCATAAAGTTGCCATTTCCCCAGATCCTGCAATTAGCATACACTCCCTAACGTCTCTTTTAAGGATAACAATTTGCCCACTTTGAGAAAGTATATTTGGTGTATGTCAGATAGCAGGTTTTAATTGGTCCGCATTCGTTTCTGGTGACTGGGACGGAGTTAAATGGCACCTGATTTTCCAGTGTTTTAATCAAGTAGATCGCCAGAGACATTATACCAACGCCAGAGTGGTCAGGTGAGGAGGGAGGAGAATGTGATTATTTATATATATTATATATATATATATATATATATATATATATATATATATATATATATATATATATATATATATATATATATATATATGACTGTCAGACCACGAAAGATTGCAACAGGAATTTCCTTAAGTACTTTCGTTTTAATAATACATCTTCAGAAGGATGGCCATCCTTCTGAAAATATATTTGTTCATATTTACCTACACATTACCTTCTCTCTCCAAATACATGACCATACCCCCTTTTTTATCTAACAGGCAAAATCCCTACGAACCCCCCACTATAGACATCTTAAATCACAGAGGCAAAACCTTCAACACTCCCTCTAGCTATCATCACTCGATGCAAAATTTCATTTTTCCATCGGAACTTAACAGAGCGCTGCATTATATTTTCAGCCTTGTGTGCATCTTCAGAACGCGAACTCTGCAAGTATCGCCAATTTAGTGTCCAAGCGCTTTGTGACCTCAGAGCTATGAAGCTTCGACTATACGTTGTCTGACTGACTAAGCCTGTGTTGATGTCCTTCTCACAGCCTCTCGTGCACCTTGAGAATGCACGTCACAGCCTCTCGTGCACCTTGAGAATGCACGTCACCAGACTACTTAACCATGCATGGCTGGAGCCCCCCATTGACACTACCCGGAATTGGGTGTGCCATCAGCGTTGGGAAAGATAATGACTGATAGTGTATCTATTTAGACATGGTGAGGGATGTGGTTACTCCAGCGTGCAGCTTGGTGCACCTGTGGACTGGATCCTGGTGAATGAAGTACGCCGGTGGAATGCGTATTTCATCCACCCAGGTGCATGAATACGCGAAGGAATGCGTATGTCGCCAATAGCTTCCTTCATAGACTGACTAATTTAGATTGTCTAGTGCCGCGTAGCTCAGTCAACAGAGGAGCCTTCAGACACACACACACTGGCAGCACTCAGGCTACTCTGACATGTAGTTGATGCTGCTGTGGACGGGAACCGACATCCTGCTGTACCGGATTCTCCACAAACACGCTGACTCCAACAGTCATTCATTCCTCATACACTCACAACTTTCACTGCCGTAGTCTGTGAGAGAGAGAGAACTTTCTCAATTTATTCCAACAAGGACAACCTCACCAGAACTCTGCTACAACAAAACTTCCTCCCTGTAACAACTTAAGAATATGACCTGGGACTGGACATAACACCAAACCTAAGTGAGGCCCAAATATATAAAATATAAGCATCATACTCTACACTAAAAAAATAAAAGTCAGACCATCCTCCAGAAATTTAAATAAGGAGGTATTTGCATCACTGTATACTGCCTACGTGAGAGAAGTTAGAGTATGCCGCCCCATCATCGATCTGGAGGTTATCTGGAGATGATTTCGGGGTTTTTTAGTGTCCCCGCGGCCCGGTCTTCGACCAGGCCTCCACCCCCAGGAAGCAGCCCGTGACAGCTAACTAACACCTAGGTACCTATTTACTGCTAGGTAACAGGGGCATAGGGTGAAAGAAACTCTGTCTATTGGATCACCCAACTTATAAAAACAAAGTCGCAAAAGCTGAGAAGTTTGCAACAAGCCTTGTCCCAGAATTGCGAGTTATGGGGGATGAAGAGAGACTGAAGGAACTAAACCTGGCGACGCAAGAAAAGAGAAGGAAGAGATGAAAGAAAGGTAGAAAATACTTAGGGGGAGACTGATAGTGAACAAAAAGAGGAAATGTTCACAACGAATACCAATAGAACAAGATTACATGAGAGTCACATAGATGTTACAAAGTTTACTTTCAGCGTAATGGTGGGTAAATAGAATGCACTTAAGGATTAGGTTGCAAACTTCATTCATAAATTTAAAAGTAATTATGATAGAGCAATGGGTCAGAAGTCATTGCATTAAACAACCGACGACTAGAAATGGGCGGTCCAAGAGCTTAAACGCTATCCTATCTTGAGGTTATCTTGAGATGATTTCGGGGCTTTAGTGTCCCCGCGGCCCGGTCCTTGACCAGGCCTCCACCCCCAGGAAGCAGCCCGTGACAGCTGACTAACTCCCAGGTACCTATTTACTGCTAGGTAACAGGGGCATTCAGGGTGAAAGAAACTTTGCTCATTTGTTTCTGCCTCGTGCGGGAATCGAACCCGCGCCACAGAATTACGAGTCCTGCGCGCTATCCACCAGGCTACGAGGGCCCTATCCTGCAGGCACAAATAAATGACTACACACACACACACACACACACACACACACACACACACACACACACACACACACACACACACACACACACCGCCGGCTTCCTGTCCCCCACCGAGGCCACAAGCGAGATAGTAGCATTCAGGTAAATTTCTGCAAATTATCTCCACAGGCACAAGCACATGCAAATGCAGAAATCAAATAGATTCAGCGGCATTATGCTCAAATTATTTTCAGTTTTACTTCCACGAATTTTAGCACAATTGGTTCTAGCTTGAAGCTGCCTTAAGGAACACAAGTGACAGACGATAGATTTAAAGTAATCAGTTGATTATTATAAACCAATCGTGAGTCTACAAATCTAATGAGATACAAGAGAAAACAATTCGGAACTAGACTCACATGCAAGACAAAATGAGACAGTTTGAGACTATTGAGCCAAATTCAAACAATGAATAGAGGAAAAGGAACAACGTTGTACCGTAGAACACCAGTTCCTGGTGAACCAGGACCAGAATGAACGTAAACGAGACAGGATTGTGATGATTTACATTTACGACCTGAAGAAATATAAATAACACCAAATAAAGAAGAGAGGATCTAAGAATGATCTAAAGAAGAATGTGATCTAAGAAGAGTGTTATCTATCAAGAGTGATCTAACAAGAGAGAATGGTGGTTTGTCAAATGGAATCTGATTTTTTACTAAAAAATTCTCCAAGTTTATAATTCAAATTTTGACATTACGAATGACCTTTCAATATAGCTGATATTACAGTAAAAACAAGGGATTATTTACACTATAATTCTGTCAGGACATATTCTATAATCCTGAAATATTTTCAGTTACATTAAAATAAAAAAAAATAAAAAAAATATGAGAAAGAAAACAGTTACCTAAATTCTGTTCAAATTTGGCAAATTTAATATTAGTAAAAACGCAAATATATCTTATATCTTTAGACCCATTACCTAAAGAAGTAAGAGGAGAAAGTGTATATTTCAACAAAATGATTCAGAAACTTATGGATAATAAAAAAAGTATGTAACAATTATTCTGAATAAAAAAAAGGCCTTACAAAGAAGCAAATTTGCCAGTCAAATGACATCCGGCCTTAACATGAACAAAAAACCTTTTGAAGTCTTCATAACATTTCTCATTAAACATTAATGGAACACAAGAAATTTACAAATAAATCCAGTAGCAGTAACACACACAAGTAACAGAATAACTAGTAACATTAAGTAAATATCCAAGTAACTTGATTCTTAGCTGTGAATATGTTCTTTAGAATAGTTAGAGTTGAGACAGGATCTAAATAATTATGACACATTGCTGAACAAAAGCACAAAATTAACATTTCGTCCCTTATATTAAAAAAAAACTGAAAATACAGTCATTAAACCATTCTGTTCTCAAATGTTAAAAAGAAAATAATTTATCCAAAAGGTCCAAAGAATTAATTAACAATTGTGTTTTAAGCAATTTAACAATTCTGATAATTCTCTGAGAATTTTACAACTTATTCTCCAAGCAAACGGATCAAAAATAATTGAATGCAAGAAAACAATTATGTTCCCAAAAACCTGTAATAACATATTACATTGCAAGGCAACGTAATTCTACCTTGATGAGTAAGAACGCACAATTCCCGAGAGACTTCAATAACAATGGATTTACAATGTTCTCTTCCTGCATTGTTGGAGCTGGGGAGCTTGAAGATCTCTCTGCTAGAGTTCGAGCAGGCTAAAGGTGTCTCTGCTGGGGTTTCGAACAGCATGAAGGAATCTCTGCTGGGGTTTCGAACAGCATGAAGGAATCTCTGCTGTGGTTCGAATAGCATGAAGAAATCTCTGCTGGAGTTCGAATAGCATGAAGAAATCTCTGCTGGGGTTCGAATAGCATGAAGAAATCTCTGCTGGGGTTCGGGCAGCATGAAGTAATCTCTGCTGGGGTTCGGGCAGCCTGAAGTAATCTCTGCTGAGGTTTGGGCAGCCCCCCCAAAACACTCATTAAACTCGAGACTGTGGCGCTGGGATTTATTACCTCATGAAGGTGATCAGATCAAAGACTCGAGCACTAAAATTAAGCAACATGGAAGCCACAGTCATTAGCTCATTTTTCTTTGTTTATCGTGCAAGCTGTTGATGCATGCGTTGCAATAAACGTTTAAGAGAGCTTATCTTCACGGGGTCGAGCTGTTTTCACCTCGTTTGCATCTTGAATACCGTCAAAATATCTCGAGATTCTGTAGCTTCAGATCGTCCGAACAGAGGCACCATGCGAGACTCGATAACATGTAACCTCAGATAGCATAGAAGAGGTTCTGTAGCTCTGAGCTTCAGTGTAAAACATGGAGGAGACGGAAGAATATATTTTATCTTGGCGCACTATCTTTTTTATCTATTTTATTATTTTATCTATTATTATTTTTATTACACTATTTTATCTTTTATCTAAAGACTAAAAGGCTTGAGGGTTTTTTATTTGCATATCAGTAACATGAATTTCCAACACACTCAAATATAAGCACTTTAAGTCTCATTACTCTTGTTGTGATACAAGGGAGTTTAGGCAAAGGTAGGTTGAGTTTACCGATTTACTTGGGGGTAGGTTACCAGATGGGATCTGGAGTGGTTGAGGAGGAAGGTGATCTGCTGCTTCTGCAAGGGGCAAGGTCTACGTTCGTAAATCAGGGTCAGGTTTGACGTTATTCGTAAATCAAAGTCAGGTTTGATTTGATTCATAATTCAAGGGCGCATATGTGTACACTCACACGTGAAACTGAAGCTTCGATCCGTTTCGTTAATTAAACTTTGGACTTACAACGTCAGTATGTCTGTCAAGTTCCAATCTGACTAGAGTGTGAGGTCAGCACCCGATCTGACTCTGCCCTGATGTCAGCAGTAGGCCTGACTTGGCTTTGAAGATAACTGCGGATATAACCCAGCTCTGAAGTCAGCGGCGGATCCGACTCTTCTTCGAAGTCAATCCCCCCCTTGGTTTTCTACAGAAACTAGACATACCTGGTTAACAGCAAAATATATGTAACCTGGTTATATCCAATTGTAGTAGAAAGCATCCTTGCAGTCTCAAGAGACTATGGAGTTGCTCTCTGGTTGTCGAGGCTGCAGTGGCCTATCCAGGGCACAAAGTCTGGGTAAGTCGATATGAAGGAGAAGCTGTTACCCATGCAGCCGGTCCCCCTCCCTCTCCCGCCCAATGTAACCGGTTGGTTAGCAACAGAGATTGATTATAGGCGTCAAGCCGGTCCGGTGGGAAGGTAAGAATGTCATTCTGTCCAGGTAGGAGAGGAGAAGGAAAGGCAGGTCTGGAGTAGTCGAGCAGTCTGGGTGGTAGTGGGGGTGGTGTCAGGCAGCAGGCCAGGTGGTAGTGGGGGTGGTGTCAGGCAGCAGGCCAGGTGGTAGTGGGGGTGGTGTCAGGCAGCAGGCCAGGTGGTAGTAGGGGTGGTGTCAGGCAGCAGGCCAGGTGGTAGTAGGGGTGGTGTCAGGCAGCAGGCCAGGTGGTAGTGGGGGTGGTGTCAGGCAGCAGGCCAGGTGGTAGTAGGGGTGTCAGGCAGCAGGCCAGGTGGTGGTAGGGGTGTCAGGCAGCAGGCCAGGTGGTAGTAGGGGTGTCAGGCAGCAGGCCAGGTGGTAGTAGGGGTGTCAGGCAGCAGGCCAGGTGGTAGTAGGGGTGTCAGGCAGCAGGCCAGGTGGTAGTAGGAGGAGAAGCAACAGTCAGGCTGGACAGACAACAAGTCATCAACCGGCCAGACGAATTTTTTAGCTCCATATTGCATTGAAGCTGAAAGTTTGATCCAAGTTCTACACTGGAGATAAAACAACTTAAAATGAAAAGTTAAATAAGTTGATATCAAAGTTACGTACTAGAGTTAATATATCTTCGTTTTACTGCCTTGATTCACGGCGTCAGTAAAAGATCTAACTGAAGAACGTCAAGTTTAATACTAGTGTTGAGAGTTCAGGATGAAAGGTCCTACTAGTTGACGTCCAAGTTTTGCACTAGAGTCAAAACCTTACAGGCATAACTATATGTTTATCACTAGTATTGAAGGCTTCTACAGCCCTACTTTCAGGCTTCTCAAAGGCTCAGAGTGAAATAAAAGGCTAAATCTCAGACTCTAATCTGACGTCCGAAGATCTTACTAGCTTGATTTCTAAAGTCTCTCGAAACATGATGAGTCGTTTAGACCTGAAGTTTAGTTTTCTAAGGTCTAAGGTCTAACTAGACCTACCAACTACAGGAACCTAGGATGCAGCAGGCGTTTCCCCTATGGATCGCAACACTGAGGTGCTGAAACAAGAAACTGGCAGCTCTTTGGGCCTCTGGGGATGTCAACGAGCTTGGAACCCAATTCACTGAGAAATCCCAAGGCCAGGTGAGCCAGAGGCCGAGGGGGTCTCAGACGGTATGGTGTATTGACCTTCCAATCCCCTGTATTTGACTGATTTTGCTATTTCACTGTGGTTGGCCACAGTGTAAATAATCCCATCTTGAAATCTTCTAATGATCTACAGGAATAAATATGAGGAACTAACCATTGTTTCAACTTCCAAGACCCTAGTTGTTAAGGTAACACCCCGTTATACTGAACGGGGTGAGAATAGCTTGAGCTACCTCATCCCTTTGTGTGTATTTTACCTCAATAAACTTATTTCAATTTCAATTTCAATAGTTGTTAAGCTCGCTGGACAGGCTTTCGATGACTTCTCTAATTATTGTTCGGAGAGAAAGGGCGTTAAGGCGAATTAATAATATTGATTAAACATCAATATCCAGAAGGAGATACGCTAATAGACGGAACGCAATAAAGCAATTTGGTGATTTCAAGCGAAAAGGTCAGCATTACAAATAGCATTTACAAAGGCAAATACTCTGCAATCTCAACTTTAACGAGGAAAAAGACAGCTGTATCAGATAAAAGTATTGACTGTAATATATAGCGAGTGAACCCGTTCTCGAACCTGCATGGTGCTTCTGTGTGGGCGCGGGCAGTTGTTGAAGAGGGAGGGGGGGGGGGGGTTAGAGGGTAGGGATGGTGGTAGGGAAGGGTTAGTGGGAGGGAAGGGTTAGTGGGAGGGATGGATAGGAGGGCAGGGAGGAGGAGGAGGAGGAGGAGGGGGTGTCAGTGCAACTTACCCAGCTTATTCGCTATTTAAATTTTGACTGTTCATTCGAAGATTGCGTCCATAATTAATTATCCTCACAATTTACTATTATTTTTAAATGGTCGAGGGGAGTTTGTTGGAGAGAATTAGATAATTTATGGCGCGTTCATTGCGGGGAAAAGTTGCTCGTTATCTTGTACACTGAAAAAGAACATTGCATTGTCTTTGATGGAAAATTTCTTGATTCAATAATCGTACATGTCATTCGTAAAGCGGTAGAATGATCTTTGGAGCGTTAGGCTTTCAACTTACTTCCCAAGTGAAGAGCTCAAAATAAATATTCACGCAAGAATCACTTAACTCTTGTAGTCATATTCAGCAACATATCTACAAGACAGACTGCTACCAAAATATAATAATATACATATAAATATACGCGTGCGAACAAGCCTGAACGGTCACCAGGCATATATGCAACTGAAAACTCACACCCAACACTACCATCCTCTTTTGTCCGGTCGTGATGCTCGAGTGGTTAAGGGATCCTGTACATCAGTTGCAGAGTGCTTCTGGCAGTATGGGTTCGAGTCACTTCTGGGGTGTGAGTTTTCAGTTATATAAATATACATATATAACAAATCTATATACAAATTCATATAAATATATGTTTAGATTCATTGAATTTGTTTAAATGACGGAAATTCGGTAACTCTCTGAATACAGTTTTCCTCTTACAACCCTTTATCAGGACAAGAATAAAGTATTCATGTGAAATTAAAATTAAGAAATACTTGTTGACCAAACCACAACACTAGAAAGTGAAGAGACGATGTGGTTTGGTCAACATTTTTCAGCCACGTTATTGTGACTCCTCGTCTGAATAAGAGATAATTTGACATTCAATGCTGGCGTAACAAATGATCCCTGAAGTGCGACTACTACATACGCATTTGTTACTAGTATATTGAAGCAAACCATTATTATAATTAATCACTTTTAATGGAAGATGTAGAATATATCATAAGAACAAAAATATAACAATTAAGGAACATCCGTTTGTTGACCCATAGCAAGCAAGAGTCCCTTTTTGAGTGCAATTCGTTCCCCCTGTCAACTATGCACCTATGCAGTCAATTCTCGACACCTGTTGAACAGTCAGTGGTGGCGCAGTGGTAAACATACTCCGGAAGAATGCGACGGTCTCGCTTCCTACAGGTCGGGGGTTCAATCGCCAACCGTCCACAAGTGTGGTTGGGCACCATTCCTTTCCCCAGTCCCATCCCAAATCCTTATCCTGACCCCTTCCCAGTGCTGTTTAGTCATAATGGCTTGATGAATCCCCCTGATAAATCCCCTCCCCGCTTCCCTCTCTCCTCGGGTTTGTGTGTTCACTTGTTACCTTAGAGTGTATTTCAGATTTCTCTTCTTCTCTCTTTATTTAATCATCACTTTCTCCTGTTTACTGTAAATAGTAAATATTTACTATTTACAGTAAATATGTATATATATACTGTAAATTATAAATATACAAACTGGAGTGAGTAGAGGTAAAATAAAGAGGAGAGAACAAGGTAAAATTTGTATTTATTTGTATTTACTATTTGTGGCTGTTAGCTTGTGGCTGTTAGCTCTTGGACCCCGCAATTCTGTCCGGCGATTGTCTAATGAACTGAATTCTGATTTTAGATTTTAGAATTTTAGATTTCTGACCTAAATTTTTCTAGCATTTCTACTACTTTTATTAATCGCACACACCACAACGAGGAAGAAAGTTCATACCAACTTCAATACACTAAATAGAAGAGAATATAACCTGTGGTTATATTAAATTTTAAAAGAATATAAACAAGAATATAAACAATTATAAAGAATATAATTGAATCTGTGGTTCAATAGTGCCAGGAAGCGAAAGCAAAAAAGCAGGAGGGAGTGGAGGAAATACAGCGAGCCATGGACAGAGGAAAACCGGAATAGATTCAACAGGACCAGAAATGACTACATAAATATACGAAAATTGGCAGAAATTGTGAAAATAATTTTGCTTCCAGCCAACCGAAACTCCTCCACAGCCATATAAGAGGGGAAAATGACAGTGATTCACCGTCATTTTCAGTGACTAAGTGACGAGGTTACGACAAAGTGGAGGCGAGCATAGAGAAAATTATAAATTTGTGAGGAACTCAATGTCAGCTTCCATGGAGTGTTCACTGTTGAGCCTGAACAGCTCAGAGCAAGATATGGTGCTGATCTCCTGACAAGAGACACTTACACATTGAGGCAACATTAGAAGAAGGATACAATTAGCATCACTAGACGCAATTAAAGCTATTGTGCCGGATAGAATATCACCATGGATGTTAAAAGCAGCAGCACAGGCCCTTGCTAGTGAAAAAAAAATGCAGATTACATTAGAAAATTATGAACTGAAGTAAATAATTAATAAACTGACGAGTATAATTATGAAGAGATCGTTGAATTGAACAAATATTTTTGATGAGTTAGTATTTTAATTCGAATCATTAGGTGTTTAAAATATTATAGTTTTCAACCGATATATAAAATTTCAGTTCCAAATAAGCCTAGTTGTAGGTAAGAACGGATCTCAAAGTTCTTTTCCGAATAGGTCTATGCAAAAGCTTAAAGCTAATCACCTTGAAATACAATATGACAAACCGGACGATTCTTTGAAGGCAGATCAAAAGTGTGAAAAAGGTTCTCCGTTCCACAGAATCACTGTGTAATTTGTTGTTAAAGATTTGCTACCTGGAACAAAATTCCAAGTAGCACGGGCTATGGCGAGCCCGTAGTGCTTGGTACTGTGTAATTGATGAGACACAGCAAACCGTTCAATTCTTGGCAAGCAGCCCGTTCTCATAAACAAAGGTCAATTGCTCATTAATCCAGCTGCCATTTTTACATAAAATATGATTATATACATATATGATTATATATATATATATATATATATATATATATATATATATATATATATATATATATATATAAATGCAAACATCGCCTGTTTCCAATGTTCGAATCTCACTTCGCTAAATCCTTTCCCTTTGTCCGGCAAATACAAATAATTACGAAAATACCTATCCAAAACCTAGCTATACACAAAATAGAAACATACGAAATGTATGTGTTTCACAATACGACTAAAATTGTGCCAAATGTGTGTGTTTGTGTGTGTATGGTGTGAGCCGCAGCTTTAACGAGCGTAGCCAAAGAACGAGTTGTGGAAAGACAAGTACCGGTTAGAAACGACAAGATCTATGAACAAAACTTGTGCAATGACCAGATTATAATTAGCTGCATTCGAGAACCGGTTCTGGAGACGTTGAGAGGAGGAATGAAGACTCTTCAAGCGGCCCCCCTATTATCATCTGACAAGCCTTCATAAACCGGCTATCCGGAGGGATATCAATGACGTTTTCACTGTCATTCTCAACGAAAAGTCCTGAACGTCATGACTGGAACTGTCAACGGAATCGTTGCTCGTTATGTTGTATCATTTGCAGCATCCTCATCATCTCACCATCATTGCCAGCACCCTCATTATCTCACATCTTTGGCAGCATCCTCTCACCATCATTGGCAGCATCCTCAATATCAGACGAGGAGTCACAATAACGTGGTAGAAATATGTTGACCAAACCACACACTAGAAAGTGAAGGGACGACGACGTTTCGGTCCGTCCTGGATCATTTTCAAGTCGATTGTGCGTCGAAACGTCGTCGTCCCTTCACTTTCTAGTGTGTGGTTTGGTCCTCATTATCATTTCACACCATTGACAGAATCCACATTACCTAACACTATCATTTATATCATCATTCACAGCATTAGCATCCTTATCTTTGTCAATATAACTGTTGAGAGCGTCGAACCCCCAGAAAAAAAAAGAATTATTATAAACTTCATTTTCAGAAGCACCAGGAGTAGCCCCCATGAACATCTCAAATGTATCTGAAGCCCTCTCGATTAGCACTATTTACCCCCACTTCATTATTAAGGGCCATTATTACAAGAGTTATCGTTACTGATGGACCCTGTCATCATCCTCGTCTTCGTAGAGCAGTAAGCGACTCCACTGGATGAAACAGCTGAAGACTGTATATGATTTGTACAGATGATAGCGTTTAAGCTAATAGAAAAACGCTTCGGTTGGTTTTAATCTTTAAAAACCCATAATTTGTGATGCTATTTGTTTTTAATAGTGTGGACTACTATTGTTATGGAAAATATTAGATTATTTTTTTCTTGGTGCACTTGATTTAGCTTTGATACATTATATTAATTTTAATATTGTATTCTTGATGCTTCGACCCCCTATGTCTTTATCTCTCATATTTACATTATATCCTTTATTATATATATATATATATATATATATATATATATATATATATATATATATATATATATATATATATATATATATATATATATATCATATATAATCCTAGTCGTCAGAGAAAGCTTGGAGGGGCCCAGCTGTACATTAAGAATTTTGAAGAAACTGCTGCCACAAAGAGATGGATTATTGACATGTATTTTGAGTCCTTTTGAAGTCAGTTCTATGTTGTGTGAACCAAGTGTTAGGAATGATTTTGATCTGGATTAGCCCTAGAATCTGCTGACTGAGAAAGCAGATTCTAGGATTAGGAGAAAGCAGATTTGCCTTGGTTATCCTTTGCATTTCATCAACTGTGCCCACTCCCAAGCTAAACGAAATTTCTTTCATCCTAAACCTGCTTCCAACACTAGTAGCACTGTACTATGCCTTCCCTTCATATCTGAACTCAAAACTTTTACCAATACCTTTCGTCCTCTTGACATTAAACTCGCCTTTCGACAAACTAACACACTTCGTAGCAATCTAGTTCACACTGCTCCTCCTGCTTCTAATGCTGCTGGTGTCTACTCTATTTCCTGTTCATCTTGTCCTCTCCAATACTTTGGCGAAACTGGCCGTACACTGAATGACAGACTTAAAGAACACAAGAGAAGTGTTACGTCTGCAGACACTAACAATGCTCTCTTCTGCCATGTGAGGGATTCTAATCATCCCATTGATTGGTCTTCCTCCAAAATAATCTTTCCTGCCTCTACTCTACACAGACGCCGTCTTGTAGAATCGGCTCTTATTAACAATGTACCCAACATGAACTTGAGTCCTGGCTTTGTTGCTGTGGACTCTTCCCTTTCACAGTATATACTCAAATGCTCTAATCTTTCTAACAAACGTGACTTAACATAAGCTTTCCCCCTTCCATTTCTTTCTTTCTCTTTCCCTTTCTTTCTCTCTTCTCCCTTTTTCTGTTCATTGTCTTCTACGCTCCCTTACTATCCTCTTCTTATTCCTATTACTATCTCCTTCGGTGGTTATAATAGGAGCTGCCTCGTATGGGCCAATAGGCCTGCTGCAGTTCTCATTACTATTATCCCCTACACCTGACTTTCCTCCTCAGCTCTCTCTTGCCTATTTAATGCCTGTCCCTACCTGTCCTCATCACAATCGACTTGAGAATGGTCCAGGACGGACCGAAACGTCGTCGTCCCTTCAATTTCTAGTGTGTGGTCTGGTCAACAGAGGATGTATATTTTATTTTCTACAATTTCACTAAATGATTAGTTTGCATTAAACCTTTAAGTTGTATTCTCATCGTCTTACTTTTGTAGTGAAAAGTGTGTGTGTTTGCCACAATTCTAACGGTAAACTACAGTTTATTTTTTCAGTATACATCACTTTTTAAACTTTTATGGTAAATTTGACTCCCTTTATGCCAAAAATGCAAAGTCTGATGTACATATCTGTTTAGGTAAGGTATTATTGCAACGATTTGTACAAATTTTTACGTAAATATTTCCTGATTATGAATTTAAAAACCTGCAATGATTTTAAAATCAATGATAAATGTTACTTGTAAATCTAAATAGTACAGTTTATAATTTACTGATATTACATTTCATGTTGTTATTATAATAAGTTTCTCAGGTAAATAATTTACTGCAAATTTGTGAAAACTTACCCACCTATATATGTCCAAACATTTATGAACAATAATATTTCAATTTGAATCACTTCAATTCATTGCATATAGTAAGAGTTGTGACTGATATATATATGGCTCATTCTGTCAGTTCCAGTACCATGCATTTCTCCCGTTCCATGTTTTGAATCTTCTTTCTTTCGAATCTACCAAATTATTTGGCTTTTCAAAGCCATTTGAAAAGCCATTTAATTTCCACTCCAGCTGTTGCGTTCTATATAGGTACGCCGTAGGTCGACGTTCAATCCCCGACCGTCCAAGTGGTTGGGCACCATTCCTTCCCCTCCCCCCCGTCCCATCCCAAATCCTTATCCTGATCCCTTCCAAGTGCTATATATAGTCGTAATGGCTTGGCGCTTTCCCCCTGATAGTTCCTTCCTCCCTTTACTGTTATCATGTGAGGTTTTGCACATATCTGGGTGGAAATACCCACATGTTAATCTATAGCGACATTTTCCTTTCCTAAGCAAATGTGTGCATTTTCCGGGTTAAGGGTAATTGCATTCTATTCCCTTTTCCTCTTTCCGGTATGTCTCTATCTACATATTCCCCTCCCCCCTCCCTCCCTCTGGGGTAACATTTGCATATTGCCTTGTCGGTCGGTCTCTCTCTCTGACATTTTCTGTTTTGTTGCTTGTTCTGTTTGAAGCGTGTTACATATTCTGTTTTGGTATCTTTATTTGAATGTATTGTTTCTAAATCTTCCTTTTCTTAAATTGTTTTTAACTTATATCTCGTTTGTTATTTGTTTTTATATTATCTTTTATTCCCTCATTTTCGAGAGCACTGCTTCTTCTCTGCTCGGATGGCTGGATATAATGCGCTACAAGATATCATATCCAGCCATATAATATCTGGATATATATGGCTGGATCCAGCCATATATTATCTGGATATATATGGCTGGATCCAGCCATATATATCCAGCTACAAGAGCATGAAGACTATCAATTTGCTGATGAAGAAGAACACTCCCGACACCAAACGAAACGCCCTGAAAGAGACACATGCCGTCTATGATTTCACGTGCTCATTTGGAGGACTGCTAATCCCAACGATCTCAGTGTATAGGCAAGACAACATCATCTCATTCAAAGGGCTTGACGGTGCACAAATAGCAAGGCCCTCATCATGGAACATATGCTCTTTACGAGCAACTAGGCCGTCACCAGAGATCCCGACAACACTAAAATAAATATAACCAACAGATATAACAATAAAAAGATTGTCTGATGGGCAGTACTTAGGCGATCAACAGCCAGCTGATACCAGGTTTTCCTCTGCCATCTTTGAGACTAACACGGAACGTCCAACATACTGCCCTAGCCATCACTGTAACGTGGGAGAGGGGTAATGCTATTGTTTCAGATTCAGCTACTAGGAGCAAAAAGTTCCAAGTAGCACGGGCTATGGCGAGCCCGTAGTGGACTTACCTGGCACAGGAGCGGGGCTGTAACTCCAAAATTCAGCAAAATTTAGCTTCTTCTTCTTCTTCTCGTTTTAGATTCAGCTACTAGGAGCAAAAAGTTCCAAGTAGCACGGGCTATGGTGAGCCCGTAGTGGCCTTACCAGGCACAGGAGCGGGGCTGTAACTTGAACAAAGTGTTATACATACATATACATACACACAATGAGGTGTGATGAGCTTGACGGACTGTCGGGGAAGGTGTGATTAGCTTCTTGATCTGGCTTGGAAAGTCTTGACTACATAGGCTTGACTTTGCAGAAGGGAAAAAGAGGGGATTTATGAATATTTTTTTTAATTCAAATGAGATTGAGGACAGTGATTTAAAAGGAAAAAAATCATCATCTTGGTGTTTATACTATAAGTAATTTTCATTAATATATTTATTTATATATATCGGTATTTTCGTCTTAAAAAGTTTTTATTTGAATTCCTGTGTTGATTGACAAATTTGCATCGTGTTAAACTTAATTTGCATACAAATAATATCATTCATAAATCCCATATACCTCAGTGCTCAGACTTAACCCCACGAGTCCCTACCTCTCAGTCCTACAATTTTCTACTCATTAAGTTATGTTGACTGGCTATTTGGCGCATTGTACGACCCGTTGGCATGATTACAGCGACGGTTAACGACCAGTTACTCACTCCGCAACTATCAGGTGTAGCATCTTGCCTCAAGGTCTTACCGTCGAAACTTCTTTATCTCACGATAAACTTTTTTATGCCCTGTGATAAAACTTCTCCCTCTATACATGTATTATTTTTTTTTAGTTGCATTTGACTGATGCAACGAGGGTTGATATTTTGAGTCCTTCAGAGAACCAGGCATTAGCGCTAATAAGCTTGACTTAAGCAAGGGCCAGCTTGAGTCTATGATCTTTCTTTATTAAGCTTTCACAGCAGTTATACTCAGTACTTTGTCTTACAAACACCACCGCCAAATTCGATTTTTTTCTTTTAATACAGCCAACTTCTTTAGATCAGTAATATAGAATTATCTCATTTTGATATTCAATGACCTCAACTTCGTGAGCATAATTGTGCGTGAAGTTGAATCCACGAAGAGTCGCTAACAGTAAATCCCAAACTATGAATATTTAGTAGTATTTGAGGATACTTAATGATATCAATAGAGATTCAGATACGTTATACATATGTTATAATCAACTTAAAAGATTATAGTGTGAAACCACACAATTCCTCCATGTACTCTGCCTCTGTCGTTTGGTAATTCTACCTCTGACGCCCCCTCTTTTAATACACAGATAAATCACATTATCGTGATTTATCAATGAGAAAATCCACAGGATCCGTGATGAGGGTTCGAACCTATGCGCTTGGTATTCCCAGATGCACGCTCTAGACTAAGACGCCACGACGGAAAATAATTGTAACCTGGGCTACTACTGTACCCTCGAGGCTTCCCGAGGCTTTCAATGAAGCTGAACCAGGGTTTCACCAGGGTCTAGAGTGTGAATCTAGGAATACTCCAGCACTAACCACCACCACCTGAAGCCCACAAGCAATCCAGCTGGCATGGCCCCATTGTAGACCAAGCAGCTGCAACAGGCCTAGAAGCTGCACCACTACCACATGACACTGACCGACTTAAAGCTGTAGCAGCTCCCCATGCAGGGGACTTCCTATTAGCAACCCCAATGTCAGCAACCGGCACCCGTCTCACACCGCAGGCCCTCCGAATTGCTGTGGCTCTCCGCCTCGCTGCCCCAATTCACACCGAATACAGGTGTATTTGCGGCGAGGCAGGGGCCGACAGGTACGGATGGCATGGCCTACATAGCCAAATCACAGGAGGATGGCATGCAAGACACAGCGAGGTAAATGACATTATTAAGAGGAGCCTTACCACAGCCGGATGTCCAGCAGAGAGAAAACCTCGTTACCTAATGCCCCGCAACTCTGATGAGCCTGTCGGTTGCCCAGACGGGATCGTAGTGAACCCCTGGAATAATGGTAGAAAGATGGTGTAGATGGATGGAAGATGAAAGATGGAAACACATGCGTTTCAACTTTGGCCAACACCCATGTTGACTTCAGTGTTGCATATCCAGGCGGTGCTACCTTACACCGGGAAGCAGCCAAGTCTCGTAAATAGAGATCTTGATCACCACTACAGTTTTATCCCCATTGCCTCAGAGACACTTGGTGCCTGGGGTAAAAGTGCTGTTAGTTTTTTTTTTGAAGGAGCTGGGTACTAAGTTAATTGAAACAACTAGAGATCCCTAGAGCCGCCAGTTTCCTCTTTCCGCGCCTTAGTGTGGCGGTACAGAGAGGAAACACACACATTATCCATGGTGCCTGCCCACCATCTGAAGAGCTGGAGGAACTCGACAACCGGTGACAACTAGCCTTGTACCTTGCCTGTAACTAATGTTGTAACCATTTTTGTGTAATGAAGTTGTAAATAAAATAAAATGACAAAATACACAAAAAATATAGAGAATGGTAGGAGACGACAATATGTGGGTGTAGGCGGGTGCCCCACAAGGCTCCTCCGGATGCTACATATCGTCTTCTTTGAGGTCGAGGGTCCCTACAAACGCAACCAGAGGGATCCTCCACCAAACCCAACCCCCATATATATCTTATTAAAAAACAAATTATATATATTTTAACTGCACACTACACACACACACACACACACATTATATTATATATATATATATATATATTATATATATATGTCGTACCTAGTAGCCAGAACGCACTTCTCAGCCTATTATGCAAGGCCCGATTTGCCTAATAAGCCAAGTTTCATGAATTAATATATTTTCTCTAATTTTTTTCTTATGAAATGATAAAGCTACCCATTTCATCATGTATGAGGCCAATTTTTTCTTATTGGAGTTAAAATTAACGTAGATATATGACCGAACCTAACCAACCCTACCTAACCTAACCTATCTTTATAGGTTAGGTAGCCGAAAAAGTTAGGTTAGGTAAGTTAAGTTAGGTAGTCGAAAAAACAATTAATTCATGAAAACTTGGCTTATTAGGCAAATCGGCCCTTGCATAGTAGGCTGAGAAGTGCGTTCTGGCTACTAGGTACGATATATATATATATATATATATATATATATATATATATATATATATATATATATATATACATATATATATATCAGCTCTGGTGCAATTATGGGGAGCCTCGGAGAAAAGCATTAGGATTTTTTTTCGGTGGAGTAAAACAGGTCATTAATTCAGAACATCTTTACGGTAACAAAAACCCGACAATCATAAATTTCTCAAGGTTCCGTGCAATTTCACGTTGTTATTGCAGTGAACTTTATTAAATCAAGTTGCTGATTAGAGAGATTGATGATAAAAAACCCATTTTACGGTTTTCTTTAAAATTAATGAATTCTCATGTTTGGTATATATTAAGTTAAAATCTATTATTTTGTATTCAATTAATTAAAAACATACTATTTCATTAAATAAGTTAAGTGAAAATTCTAATGATAATTATATCAGCAATAATATTTCATGTTCATATTAACTAAAGTCTAATAATTTTTTTTTATACTGAACAAAGACTACTTCTATCCATTTTGTTTGTCACGTGTTATTATATATATATATATATATATATATATATATATATATATATATATATATATATATATATATATATATATATATATATAACTGAGTACTGAACCTCTCTTTTCAAGTGCTGTTATATTCTCTGATATTTCACAATTATAATGGGTTAAGTGGATATCAGTATTTTCATAATTTTTTTTTCAATTGCAGAGAATTGATTTCCAGCATTTGGCTCCGGATGAGTATTTACCAGTTTCATCTAACGCTGTAATTGTCGCATTTCTCTCTCACGGGGCCGGGAGGCATTAACACAGAGAAACAGGCGTGTAAATCAGTTAGTAAATGTTATATATATATTTTTAATAAAGTACTACAAATATCAGTTATCACAATTGATTGCATATCACCAGGGATTAGAAATCACCACCACACACCAGCAGTCATCCACATCAGCACCACCACACACCAGCAGTCATCCACATCAGCACCACCACACACCAGCAGTCATCCACATCAGCACCACCACACTCCAGCAGTCATCCACATCAGCACCACCACACTCCAGCAGTCATCCTCATCAGCACCACCACACACCAGCAGTCATCCACATCAGCACCACCACACTCCAGCAGTCATCCACATCAGCACCACCACACACCAGCAGTCATTCACATCAGCACCACCACACTCCAGCAGTCATCCACATCAGCACCACCACACTCCAGCAGTCATCCACATCAGCACCACCACACACCAGCAGTCATCCACATCAGCACCACCACACTCCAGCAGTCATCCACATCAGCACCACCACACTCCAGCAGTCATCCACATCAGCACCACCACACACCAGCAGTCATCCTCATCAGCACCACCACACACCAGCAGTCATCCACATCAGCACCACCACACTCCAGCAGTCATCCACATCAGCACCACCACACTCCAGCAGTCATCCACATCAGCACCACCACACTCCAGCAGTCATCCACATCAGCACCACCACACTCCAGCAGTCATCCACATCAGCACCACCACACACCAGCAGTCATCCACATCAGCACCACCACACACCAGCAGTCATCCACATCAGCACCACCATACTCCAGCAGTCATCCACATCAGCACCACCACACTCCAGCAGTCATCCACATCAGCACCACCACACTCCAGCAGTCATCCACATCAGCACCACCACACACCAGCAGTCATCCACATCAGCACCACCACACACCAGCAGTCATCCACATCAGCACCACCACACACCAGCAGTCATCCACATCAGCACCACCACACACCAGCAGTCATCCACATCAGCACCACCACACTCCAGCAGTCATCCACAGCAGCAATCACATTTGATCTGCTTCAGCAGGTTTTCTTTCTTTGTTTCAGCAGGCAAACTCTCAGACGAACTTGTAGCCAAGTCGAACCCCATCAGGAGTAACGTCTAGGAGTTTTTTGCCCAACAATTATGAGGAGAATGCAGTAAGATGATGTAGGAGCAGTTCCTCTCTCTCTGCTCTCTACCCGCCCTGCAGGTGTGGTTTGGAATCTGATGTATCACGTGAAGAGTCTGCGTACGTGGGAGGAGTGATGCGTTGAGGCGACCTCTTGGGCATACATATGGGATCATTACGGACTGGTGGTGGTGGTGGTTGTACTTGCTTATCAGTATTTACCTATTAGAGTCTACGGGGGAAAGGGAGGTTTGGCTCTTTATGCTCCCGCCTAATAGCCTTGCTTCTGTTGCATTTCAATTGAACTATTCTGACGTCAAATCTGCCCTTAATGTTGGGGATGGAGGTGGTTTTCAAGGCGTTTATGTTTTGTTAATTTTTTGTTTGTTGGTAATTTGTTACGTTCCTGCGGCTCATATGTGTTTCCAGTTGTCACTTCTTGTCGCTATGTTATGCTTTCTCTCAATCTGAAGAGACTATCCTTGTCTATCTTATCTATTCCCTTCAGTATCTTGCATGTTGTGATCATACCCCCTCTGCTCATTCTATTCTATAGGTTTGTGAGATTTAATGTCATTAGCCTATGTTCGTAGCTTAGCCCCCTTAGCTCTGGCACCTATCTTTGTAGATTCCTAGACGGTACTGGTACCTAGTACCTAGTTCCTAGTTCCAGTACTGGTATAACAAATGTTTAGAGTGCCTTGGAAACCTGGTTTAAGTTTCTTAACGATGTTCTTGAATGTGCCAGCGTCGCGTATGCTGCTGATGTTATCCTGTTTGTGTGTGCCTCTAGTACCAATGTCGGAATTATATCCACTCAAAAATCCTTCTCTATCTCCGATTCCTGTAGTAGCCTTCTCTTATGGTGTAGATGCTTTCTGGTGTCCTCTCTCATTTCCCCATCTACATTACCTTACATTTGTTAGGATTGAATTCCAGCAACCATTTGTTTGACCACTCATGACGTTTGTCAAGTTCTTGTAACTTTCTGCAGTCCTCGTCTGTTTTTGCGTTTTTCGTCAGCTTTGGATCATCAGCAAACATTGACATGTGGTGGAGGCGAGTTTGTGATAGTGGTGATGATGGGGGTGATGTTGTAGTGGTGGGGTTGTGGTAGTAGTGGTGGTGGGGTTATGGTAGTAGTGGTGGTTTGGTTGTGATAGTGGTGATAGTTGGGTTGTGGTAGTGATGGTGGTGGTTGTGGTGGGGTTGTGATGATTGTGAGGGTTTGTGCTGGTGGTTGACAAGGGGTTGTGGCAGCCTTGATCGTTCGAATCAGTGGTGACGATAGTGACTGATGAACAGAAAATGGTGCAAGTGTTGAAACGAAGATTATATAGTGAATGAGCTGTCAGTTGCGAAAAGACAGTGCAATAATGATTAAGGTATGGTGCAATTTGGGTTATGATTGCAGTGGGTTGTGTTAAGTGATGAGTACACGAGATAATGGCAATTGTGATGGTGTGATGGTGATGAATACATGATGAATGGTGTGATGATCGTGGTGTAGTGTTCTGAGTAGTTTGAGTGTTATTTTTGTATGGGAATTACAAGGGTTGTATAGTGACGCTGACGGTGTATTGCTGAGAGTTAAAGATAGTGACAGTAGTGGATGTGTAAGTCATGTAGTGTGGGTGATGGTGATAGAAGCCCCAGATGTAGATACTGCTGTTGGCGTCGAACTGTGAATACCGCATTTGGAGTCTAGAGAAGAACCATGTATGCTACGAAACAAGCAAGAGGTATACTTTAAAAAAATAGATATATGTATATGTACGTTCGCGTATGCCATGCACGACTTGTTCAACCACCTGGTGCACACACGCACTCGAGGGACGATGCGACGTGCACGCAAGATCATTCTCATCAGAAGATCATTCTCCTGATGAGAATGGAGATCAGGAGATCATTCTCCTCTTGATCATACCTCGGTTCGAGACCTCGTGGTCTGACTTGCTAATGGTCTCCGGGTTACCTGGAATGCACAAGTTTCCTGGGCGTGGGAAGGCGTCGTTCCAATAGGAAAGCCAAGTCTCCTGGACGTGGAAAGGCGTCGTTAAATTATAAAATCTACGAAGCCTGGTTAGTATGAGAAACTATATAATATTTCTATATAAGTGAAAATGTCTCTCTATGTCTGTCCTATATTGGAGATCAGATGCTTGGGGGACTAGCTCTCCTCCAATTAGGCACAGTAATTGCTGTTTGGTACGTGCCAAACATGGATGGGTAGGTAACAGGCGTCAAAGAAAAGGGTCCCACGGGACATTGACCACTTGCAAAATTTCGCAATATCATTGACTCGAATATGAATTATGAATTTTTGACACATCGTAAAATGTTAATTGTTGATTATGTCAAAAAATGTTCAAATTCTACCTAACCTACTTTGGCAATAATAGGCCCCATAATAGGTCTTGTGTGTGTGTGTGTGTGTGTGTGTGTGTGTGTGTGTGTGTGTGTGTGTGTGTGTGTGTGTGTATGCTAAGCCTGAATGGACCCCAATCAATGTTATTACTATAAACTCCTAATGAACCCCCCTCAAGGATTCGAACCCAGGTGGCCAGGATCTTCCCCACCTGCTGTCCAATACTGACACCCCTCTTCCAACGATTGGCCTTAAAGTCCCTGGAACACCCACAAAACTACTACCTTTCTAACTACCACGTCTAGAAATATTCAACTAAAACACATTTATTGCAAAATTCTTGACTAATGAATCTAAAACAAAAAAATGACATCCATCAACATTTTAAATAATTCAACACAGCTAAAAGAAAATATGACTGAATCTCTTGGGACAATAAAATAAAATAGAAGAGTTCGAGGTGCTTTTGCATCACACAGTGTTAGCAACTGACCTTACCTGACTGACCTTACAGTGTGTGTTTCACGGACAATTACCCGGACTTAGTCAACACAATTGGGCTGTGACTATGCAAGTACAAGCGTACGTGGCGGGTTTATCGAGACCCGGCATGAACGGATTGATCAGCCTGTTATCGCGTCAATGGCGTGTCATCGAGGGATAGCAACAAGGGCCCTTTCATCGGGGAACAAAAATGTAAACACACACAAAAAAGTAGCTTTTGCTTGTTATAATGGCCTGTGGGTCCTTTTTTGCTCGTAGGAAGATTAAATATCGCTACTTAAGATCACTCAACGTAGTAGAGTGGGGGGGGGGAGGGGAGGAAGAGGAGGGATCACCAAAATTGTGTTAGTAAATTAAACCAGCGTTATAACGAGATTGACGAGAGTGATTACTCAAAATCGTTATATTACCGAGCTGATGACGACCTTTCACTGACATATCATGAAGAAAATTAGTTGTACTTTGCTCAGTGAAAGGTTAAAGTTTAGCGTATCCTGCATATATACAGAACTTCATTGTGTATATTGAAGAATTACAAAACCATTTACACGTATTTATAGGCATAGCTGCTTGTTCTCTGCGAGCATAATTAGAGAATACACACACACACACATACATACATGTCCATTTGCACAAATGTATATGCACATCCTTGCACACGCGAACTATACATGTTCATGATTTCAAGGGTATGAGTCTCTCCTACCCCTTCCTAGCCCATTGTAAATCCACACTAGCCTCCAAATGAATACTATCCCCAATACCACCGAACAGTATATGATTAATGCACATAAATGCTGATGGTATGACAACTAAGACAGCTGAACTAAATGTGAGTGTACACAAGATACAACTGCACATTTTTGCAATTAGAGAAACGAAACTTGCAACACTGATCATAGTGTCTCCACGTTGCTGCCAATTTATTAGAATGGAGAGTAGAAACAGAGAAGATAGGGTAGCAGAATTGTCCTAAAATGCATTAATGATTTGAGGAAATATAATATACGAGGCTGAGGTGGATAACCAGAGCATGGTAACCATAGAAGACAAAACTTAAGTAAATACAGTCCAATTAAACTATACCATCGAACTGCAGGAAGCGCAAAGAGTAGTATGAGGTTACCTTGAGGTGCTTCCGGGGCTTAGTGTCCCCGCGGCCCGGTCGTCGACCAGGTCTCCTGGTTGCTGGACTGATCAACCAGGCTGTTGGACGCGGCTGCTCGCAGCCTGACGTATGAGTCACAGCCTGGTTGATCAGGTATAGTTGAAGAGAACAATATAAATATTATTTAGTCCAACGAGAGAGGGCAGAGATATAGGCATAGGAAGTTATAGGAGTCCGTCAGGCCCACCATAACAGGATAACATCAACGGTATATTAGTGAACATAAGAATTATCTTTCAAGATGCTGACCCCGGGAGAGAGGGAATTATCATGGGGGAAAACGCCAAGCCATTACGACTATGTAGTACTTGGAAGGAGTCATGATAAGGATTTGGGATGGGACCGGGGGGGGGGGGGGAGGAATGGTGCCCAATCACTTGGACGGTCGGGGATTGGACGCCGACCTGCAGGAAGCGAGACCGTTGTTCTACCGTCCAGTCCAAGAGTTTGCAGCTACAGCATGGAACCCACACCTGGTAAAGCACACAAAGAACACGGAGAAAGCCGTAAGAAGTAAGAAAGGACAAAAAGTGACATGATCGAAACATACAAGATACCTGAGGGAATAAAAAGTGTAGATAATGCGTCGATTCTGGTATAAGTTAAGGTCCCTGCGGCCCGGTTTCTGACCAGGCCTCTTGCAGGTGACCAAGCCTCACCAGGAGAGGCACAGACATGTATACAAACTTAGTGAGAGTGGTAAACAACTTACGGGCTCACCATAGCCCGTGCTACATGGACACTTCGTCCTGAGTAGCTAAATCTCAAACAACAACAAATGATAAACGAGAGAAAAAAAAAAAAAAAAAAAAAAAGTTAGTAAACAGTTGATTGACAGTTGAGAGGCGGGCCGAAAGAGCAAAGCTCAACCCCCGCAAAAACACAACTAGTAAACACAGATATAGACATGAACTAGAGGTGGCAGGAAGGTCACAGCACCGCTCCTGTGTCAGGTAAGTCCACTACGGGCTCACCATAGCCCGTGCTACTTAGAACTTGTTCCGAGGAGCTGAATCTATAAAAAACAAGTAGCGGCAGCTGCAGTTTCAAGACGGAGTACAGCATGTGAAGGAGGTATGAATGCACCAGGAGGGATAACTATGGGGTTTACGGGCTCACCATAGCCCGTGCTACATGGACACCTCGTTCTCAGTAGCTAAATCTCAAACAACAACAACTCTAGGTATAAGGCGGAGCTCTAGACCGCAGATCTCGCTCTCAGGAGACATCATTTTATCAGTAAATATATATATAAACCATGCGTATGTCGAGTGTGGATTACGTGTTACTGTAGCATTGAGGTCACCAGTCTGCTCTCGCTAAACCCCCTGAGTTGGGAGACTCTAGGGAGAGCCACAGGAAAGCCCAATGTTTCACCTTTTTTTTTTCTTTTATCTTCCTTTTCTAACCTTCCATTTGGTGATTCTTTGTCACCTCTCACTCTTGCGTTTATATTTTTTTTTTGCTCGCTCAACTTATCTTTCCCTTCCTCATCCATTACAATTTGTTGTTCACCTAACATCACTCTCTCTTCTTTCGTTACTCCAGTCCAATTCTTCCAACCCTTCCTCATGTCCATTCCATCCAGCGGCCGATCCCAAAGACTCATTTATGAATTTTAACATACTGTTCATTCAATTTAGAACTTTCCTCAACTGTGAGTATATATTATCGTATTGTACATATTTAGGCGCATGTTAGGTGTTTAGTTTCCGTTGGTAAATATCTGTAATTTGCAGTACATGGGTGAACAACCCATCCTCGACTCAAGTCCATTCCATCCAGCGGTCAACCCCACAGACGCATTCATAAATTTTAACATGCTGTTTATTCAAAACGGGAATTTTCTCAAGTATAAATTAATATTATAATATATTAGCATATTGTGTATAAATAGGCATAGGTTAGGTTAGGTTAGGTGTTTAGGTTCTGTTGGCGATTATTTGTATTTGTAGTACGTGGGTGAAGCATTTATAGCGTTGTGGTTCGAACAAAATTCGTCAGTGAAACACTTGTTCCGGATATGTTCGAACGTCATCAGTTGTGAGTCGTGTGTAAACCGCTTTTCATTCATAAACAGGGGGTTTGGCGGGTGCATGGAATAACTTTTGGATCTTTGTTTGAAGGACGGACTGCGGCCCCATTTGGCTTTTGTTGTTGAGGACGGGCTGAAATAGAGAAAGCTTCGAACAGAAAGGGACTTTATCCCTGTTCGAAGTTCTAACGTAATCATGTAGAATGTCTTGAAGATGTATTTAAATACTCTTTTTTCTATTTAACAATCATTTGCATTGAACTATCATCAAAACAAACTCCTGTCTCTTTCCCTTAATTCACTCGTCAACTTTTTTTTGTCCACTCTCCTTCTCTTCTTAACCCACTCGTCTCTTAATTCACTCCTCTTTCCTCTTTTTCTCCTTTCTCCTTTGCCTCAGCCCCTCTTATTTGTTAACCATTCAACAGCTTCTAATTGTTTTCCCTTCTACTCTAGTTGTTAAGTCTGACTACGACCAGAGCCGTCATGTCTCCTTGAGAGGAGGACGGGAGGGGCGTTCAAGCTGAGACAATCAGTTCAAGCTGAGACAATCAGTTCAAGCGTAGACAATCAGTTCAAGCTGAGACAATCAGTTCAAGCGTAGACAATCAGTTCAAGCTGAGACAATCAGTTCAAGCTGAGACAATCAGTTCAAGCTGAGACAATCAGTTCAAGCTGAGACAATCAGTTCAAGCTGAGACAATCAGTTCAAGCTGAGACAATCAGTTCAAGCGTAGACAATCAATTCAAGCTGAGACAATCAGTTCAAGCTGAGACAATCAGTTCAAGCTGAGACAATCAGTTCAAGCTGAGACAATCAGTTCAAGCTGAGACAATCAGTTCAAGCTGAGACAATCAGTTCAAGCTGAGACAATCAGTTCAAGCTGAGACAATCAGTTCAAGCTGAGACAATCAGTTCAAGCTGAGACAATCAGTTCAAGCTGAGACAATCAGTTCAAGCTGAGACAATCAGTTCAAGCTGAGACAATCAGTTCAAGCTGAGACAATCAGTTCAAGCTGAGACAATCAGTTCAAGCTGAGACAATCTGAGACAATCAGTTCAAGCTGAGACAATCAGTTCAAGCTGAGACAATCAGTTCAAGCTGAGACAATCAGTTCAAGCTGAGACAATCAGTTCAAGCTGAGACAATCAGTTCAAGCTGAGACAATCAGTTCAAGCTGAGACAATCAGTTCAAGCTGAGACAATCAGTTCAAGCTGAGACAATCAGTTCAAGCTGAGACAATCAGCTTAAGTGAATAGTTTGAACGATATTTTGTATGTTTGGCACCGAGGATTTCGTAGCTATGCTGAAGGAATTCATTTGCATTCATTCATCTATCTCTCCCTTCCTTTCTTTTCATTACCTTTCTCCACACGCTTTCTTCTCTCCCCCTCATCCTCTCAATCTGTTGCCTCTCTCTCTCTCTCTCTCTCTCTCTCTCTCTCTCTCTCTCTCTCTCTCTCTCTCTCTCTCTCTCTCTCTCTCTCTCTCACTATTCTCTAATCCTTTCCGTCTCTTTCTCTCTCTCCCGAGACAAAATAAAACCAACAGATTTATCATCCTATTGTCCCCTGTTTGCAATAACTCGAAAAGCTTTGTTTAATTTTATACATTATATATATATATATATATATATCTATATATATATATATATATATATATATATATATATATATATATATATATATATATATGTCGTACCTAGTAGCCAGAACTCACTTTTCAGCCTACAATGCAAGGCCCGATTTGCCTAATAAGCCAAGTTTTCATGAATTAATATATTTTCTCTAATTTTTTTCTTATGAAATCATAAAGCAACCCATATCATTATGTAAGAGGTCAATTTTTTTTTATTGGAGTTAAAATTAACGTAGATATATGACCGAACCTAACCAACCCTACCTAACCTAACCTAACCTATCTTTATAGGTTAGGTTTGGTTAGGTAGCCGAAAAAGTTAGGTTAGGTTAGATTAGGTAGGTTAGGTAGTCGAAAAGCAATTAATTCATGAAAACTTGGCTTATTAGGCAAATCGGGCCTTGCCTAGTAGGCTCAAAAGTGAGTTCTGGCTACTAGGTACGACATATATATATATATATATATATATATATATATATATATATACACATACATACACACCAGCGGGTTCGCCTATCAAGAGTGGATAGCAAGATAGCAAACACTAGACGCTTATGATAGCGGGAGGATTCCGATTGAATCTAAGGAATCACATGATGGCAACACTTCTCAATGAAAACTTGTTACGAGATTGACAGCAAGTAATTATCATGAATTATCAAGTACAATTATCAGGTTTCCGTGTAGCGGTAGAATATACTTGCATGACGTCATCACGGGGGGGGGGGGGGAGTTAGCTGAATATAGAAAACGATTCTGAAGAGATAGCGAACGTCCAGCAACCCTGGGTGATCATTTTCAGTCCAAATTTGGTCCGGCATGATTGAGATGGTCTTGAAAATTGGCGTTTTAGGAGCGTGGTGATTGTGGTGCTGGAGGGGGAATGGGGTTGGGAGGTGAAGGGGGTGGAAATGGGGGATTGGGTAGTTGATTGGGAGGTAGAAAAGGGGGATTGGGGAAAGGGAAGGGGGGGGGGGGGGAAGAGAAGGCAGGAAAGTGGTGCTTCCTTCAGCACCACCTTCAGGTGAAGAAAAGGGTTAAGGAGACAGGAGAAAGGTGGGCAATCCGGAATAATCTAACACTATCTCATCTAAGTCCTAGAGTAGTGGCAAGGTAGGTACTCATTAGGTACTCCCTCCTACGTTCCCAATCCTTCAACTGAGGCAGACGAATGGTCCAATCGTATCATTTTTTTTAGATGAGGACACCATTCATATCCAGCAAATACGGTGCCACATACTCTCAGGCGATGTCCTCTCATTTCAAGCACGTATACCACATACTCTCAAATAAGGGAAGGAAGGGGGGCCGTCAGATCAAGCATATACCTCATACTCTCATATAGCACATACTCTCAGACAAGGGCCTCCCTCACGAGCATAGTCGCTACGGTCCCGTAAAGAATTTTCTGACCAGTTTTTGTGTCTGAAGGAGAGAGACTTTGTCTATTGACGACCGACACGTGGATGGAGTTGGAGCCGAGATACAAAGACTTTTATTGAATCTGATTTCTACATCCGCGTCCAACAGCCTGGTTGATCAGTCCAGCAACATAAGAACATAAGAACAAAGGCAACTGCAGAAGGCCTATTGGCCCATACGAGGCAGCTCCTATTTATAACCACCCAATCCCACTCATATACATGTCCAACCCATGCTTGAAACAATCGAGGGACGAAACAACCTGGTCGACGACCGGGCCACGGGGACGCAAAGCCCCGGAAGCACCTCAAGGTAACCTCAAGGTCAAGGTAAACTACACATGGCTCTCAACCTTACGCAAACGTAAGGTCTGGCTCGAGACTTATTTAGTAAACAAATAAATACATTTCAAGTTTCATTTCGTAATATTGTTTCAGAGTATATATTAAGCCAACACTTCAGAGGAGCTAATGAAAGGATTAACATATAAATGAACACTAACGATGAAACTGACAGAACCGGTAAGCAAAGGAAGATCCAAGATAACAGTAACATTTTTGATTTGCCAAGTCGTCCTCTCTAACCATTGTTTGAAATTGAATTTGTCTTTGCATCCCATGCCATCCTTATCTAATTCCATTTAGAATTTGTATTTCTTATTTTATTTTCTCAAGGTTGTTTAAGCTATTATTTTATGATACTCTATACATGATGCACAAATTCATAGCCTTCATATTTCTATATTTTAAGCCCCCAAAAAATAAAAAATATATATATACCCTCGCGTGAAAGGAGAAAATACTTGTTCTTTTAGTATGTCTTGAGGGCTGGGTATTCCCAGTTGGGAGTCCGGTCAAGACGAAAGAGACTCCTCCGGCACAACCGCTTCCTTCTACCATACTACTACTACCACCATACTACTTCTACCCATACTTCTACCTTTTGCTGGCGAGCTGTAACCAATATCTTAACCCATATTGTGTCTAAATCACTATTTCTCTTTTAATATTTATGCCATTCGAGATATGTTAAACAAAGGAACTTATTAACAGAGGCCCCGATGTGTTACGCTAAGTTACAACACAGCATTTCCAGAGGCAGAGGTCAACTGTATTCAACTGTATCTGTATTCGGGTGTAGAGAGCAATGTAGGTTCCATATGAGAGTGATGAGAAAACAGATGGGAACCATTAGAAATGGGTCACGACATTGCATCTTATCTATATCTATAAATATAATTGTCTGCATCTCTCCAAGCTTGGGGGCCAGATGCTTAGAGCTAGCTTCACCTAATTATTCTCAGTAATTGCTGTTGGGTATGTGCACAACATGGTGGGCTGGGATTATAGTCAAACAAAACAGTGCCACGTAACATGTGCCAAAGTGCCCTACGAAATTAATTACAGGACCATTGCCGTTGGTAATGGTAATTTATAATGGTATAAATTAATGGTATTTATTGATTTAGAACTTGTAAAACGTTATGCACTGATCACGGCAAAATTTTCAACATCTACCACTCATGCTTTGCCTGCAAATGACAAATCTGTGTGTTCATGATGAAACAATTATTAATATCATGTACCAAGAGACGAACCAACTAAAAGGAATTAGTTCCGCTACTCCTCTGTACCTCCATCACACAGCACGTCAGATCTCTAATAGCCTTTCTCTCTCTCTCTCTCTATCTCCTTCCATCTCTCTCTCTCTATCTCCTTCCATCTCTCTCTCTCTATCTCCTTCCATCTCTCTCTCTCTCACTAACTCCCTCCATCTCTCTCTCTAACTCCCTCCTTCTTAGAGTGGGAGAGACAGTGTAAGATAAGAGGCCAATTCTTTCGAGAGAAATAGAGATAAAACAGAGAAAGGCATCCAGAAACAAAATCAGAAAAACAGACTTACTATTACTAATTACAAATTATTATGAAATGGCTTAAAGGGTATGTGAAAAACGATTTCTTTTTTTCTAGCTCAGAGTGCCATTCCTCGTGTAATCGAGACATAATTACGTTATTATATATATATATATATATATATATATATATATATATATATATATATATATATATATATATATATATATATATATATATTATATATAATATATATATACCACATTCCTCGTCTGATTGTCCCCCCTCTACGTTCATCGTCCAGGAATACGGGGAAAAAGAGGACTCACAAAATGGATAGGATTATAAGTAGAGCTATGTTAAGGTAGAGTTTACCTTTAATATACCTCTAATATGGGTTTAAAAGTTCTCTTCCAAAGGCAGTATAAACGACGTGGGCAAACTCATGTTCGAGGAAGTAGCTAGCAGTTGCTTGCATGTCTAGCACATCCCCTACAACCTGGTAGATCTGGCCTTGTGTCCACATTCTGTGTCTCAAATTTAATATCGATAAAATTGTTGGTAGTAATATATAAGAGTGAGGGAGCTAGAGTGACCTGTGACGAGGCTTATGTGGATTGTGAGGGAGGCACAGTGAATTATGAGAGGGAGATAGTGAACTATAAGAGAGTCACTGTGAACTATGACAAGACCAGAAGCGTACTGTGACCCAGTCAGCGCGGACTCTACATTCCATATGGGCCAGAGAACAAGGATAAAAAAAAAAAAGAGCCGGAGACGACAAAATCGAGAAAAAAACTACGAGAGAAAAGAAAAAGGGTTTTGATCTGATTTATTCAGAAAGTGTCTATTGTTAGGCAAAATAGGCCCCAGCCAGCGGCGGTTACCAAATCACTTGGATTAATAATTTCCCTTCGTCCAAACCGTCTAAATATAACACGAACGTTTCAGACCACTAAACACGCGATGGTCCTAAAGTGAATACATTTTGGCGCTGCAGGGAGACTCGCTTCGTAATTCCAGCACCGCCAATAATCAGTTCGCAGGCGAGGAAAATCTGCAACCTGGACTCCATGGGCATGCGACTATCCAATAGAATATCTGGAGGTGGTTGGTTGGTCGCGGCTTTTGTATTTCTATTAAAGGACATCCTCCCTAGCACCGGCGGTCTCTCCTCCTCCTCCTCTTTCCCCCCGGACAGGGACCTCCCCGGGACTCCAAGGCAGGGACGTCCCACGGACATCAGGACAGGGACGTCCCCCGGACATCAGGAGAAGGGAACTGCCCGCCCACTCTCAGGGATGTTCAGGATACAGGGGGATTAGGATATGGAATGGGTCGCGGAGCTTGGCCACATGAGCTGGTATGACACAGGCTGGTATGACACAGGCTGGTATGACACAGGCTGGCATGACACAGGCAGGCATGACACAGGCAGGCATGACACAGGCTGGCATGACACAGGCAGGCATGACACAGGCGGGCATCCCATTGCGCATGCACGAGGAGCTCCTTGTCCAAACATGAACTGCATGATGATGAATTCTGTAATACCAATATATATATATTGGTATAACAGTACTGTGACCAATATATATATTGGTCACAGTACGTTCACGGTACAATGACCACCTCACCAATGATAATTACTGTAGATGGAAAAGTATTTTATCCATACATACCAAAGTTTCGAAGATAATACATCTTCATCTATGTTAAAAAAATTACAAAATTCGCAAAAAGTTAACTAGAAAAGATTCATCCAAGTTCAGAGATTTAAAAGAGATAAATACCAGTCACTGAAATTGTTCAAAAGATCGTTCATGAATTCCATGATCAGCACATCGAAAACTTCAGACAACACAAATACCTCAGTGTATTAATAGTGAAATTGTAAGCAAACTTCAGTCACAGATAAAAAACTAAAACCTCTAAAAATACACTTGCTGGTGTATTCATGATAAATATGCCACAATGTTCTTCATGATGCTCATAAGGTCAATGGATGTCTATCATACCTTCCATCTTATAAACCTCCCCAGCGCAAGGCTGAAATCAATTGAAACAATTTCAAATAATTCCTTAATGATAACTCTTGAAGCCCCCAAATGCACGAGAATAATGAACATGAGAGAGAAACTGAAGCTCCTAATACCTATGTGAAAGAAATGTGCATATAAGCATGACCTTTTGAGTAAAGCCCATGTGAAATTTAACATCATCAGTACTACTTAAGAGACAAACTGAGTGGTGCTGTTTGCAGGCAAGAAAATGTTGCCAATGCACCAGAAGGCAGCCTATATACAAACTGTTGAACAAAGGTGCTGCCAACATCAAGCTGAATATTCCGATTGTATGTAAAAGAGCAGCTAATGATATTCCATTATATATGAATCCTTTAAAATATGTATCATGCATGCTCATTAGCAAAAAAGAGTAACAAAAAATCAAATACTTTTCAAAGCAACAACATTTGACACTATTGATTCGTTCACAAATCATTTAAGGCCTCACGAGCACTATGCTTAGACTGTTAGCTCTGTTCAAATGTCAACACGCCACACTGCAACAGCCCTGAAAGTATAAAAAATACAACACACGTCCATAAACTACTAGTGTTAGATTGAACAACTGGCTTAGCTTCGCACAGAATTTGCTACAATACAATTTGCTACACACGGAAAAATACACAGGGGTAATTTTGTTATCATTCAGTCAAACTCTTCAAACGCATAAAAATCTAACATTCAAAATAGATACTAGGAATGCTGCAATATTCATTAAAAAAATGGAAAAGACGACGTTTCGGTCCATCCAGGACCATTATCAACACTTCTAGCAGATGGCTGCAGGTAAGGACTTCCCCCAACAGCGAACACTCCTGAACTACGTGAACAAAAGTTGGGACGCTCTATACCCAGCACTAGATTTGTGTCCTGTTATTAATTATTTTAGACTTAACGGCATGAGTTACGTTTGAGTTTTGTAGCTACTTCAGACATTTGGATACTGCAGCAAAGTCCTAAGACCAACCAAGAATGCCTTCAGTATGACTGTACAGCACTTGAAAGGGAAAAAGAAAGGATAGGAGCTCGGATGAGGACGGAGGGGAAGAAACGGCGACCCAGGCCCTTGGACCATCAAGGAATCGAA